>NC_083652.1:20261567-20561567 GCF_963576545.1 Limanda limanda
TGTGACTTATTTTAGTCACACAACCAAATAAATATATATTGTTTTTTTATTTTTTATTATTACTATTGTTTTTCTTATGTGTGGTGCATTTATTGTGTTTTTATGTTCATATGTTCCTTGTATGCACCAATAACCAGAGCAAATTCCAGGTAGGTGTAAACCTACTTGGCAATAAATACTTTCTGATTCTGATTCTGATTCAACCAATGCAACCTAGCACGTTCTCCACCATTGTTTACATCACACCGTGCAGATAAAACCATCCTGGTACCGTGTGCTGGTGGTATTAATTTAAGCCTCGGAAGATAAAAGATAGAAAAACACAGTTTGCGGTCGGGGAGAGTGTCTTCACATGTCATGAGCATGATTAGGTCGAGATCTCACTGAATGTATATTACATAATCACAGCTCATTATGGATCCAGGAGCCAGGGCGGCTAATCGGTACATCTTGTACGTACATAAAAGAACACGCTTTAAGTTTGTCATATGCATCCTATACAGCGGGAGGTTGATGGATGTCTGGTTCTTATGCATGTGTGTTATAAGTGTTTGCACAGATGTCTGTCCTGCTCTTCAGATGAATGTGCTTAATAATATGAGACCGTTGGTGCTGAAGGAGGAAGGTGTGAGAGGGTGGAAACAAATGAAAGATATTTTATTCTACAAAATTAGCGGAAGATTAATGACATAGAAATCCACCGGTGTGCAGTACAATACTTAAACTTTAATCTTAAATGTTATTCAAAGAAGAAGTGCTTGTTGTTTAGTGGTAAAATAGATTTACCTCGTTAATATTAATAGTTAGGCTCATCTTGTTGTGTCCCAGAGGAGTCATTATAAAATCCGTCCTTCAAAACGTCTAGAAACAGGAGATGGGTACTTGAATGATAAGTAAATAAATACAGCCAAGAAACAACAACAAAGTGTTAAAGGGACTCTTACCTTTGTTGCATTTGAGAATTACAGCACATTCAAATCATCCCGCCTTCCTCCAATGCCCCACCCCCTTGTTCCCATCCGCGGTGTCTTTTTGAAGAAACTTTATTTACAAGCAGACTTACAAGCTACTGCCTCCGCGCACGCACGTGAGTTTTTGTTTACCAAAGCAATGGATTCGGATTCAGAAGCACCGGTAAGTTATATACATTTACATTCACATATATATTTTTCAGTTCAATGGTTATTTGCACCATTTATTTGCCCGAATGCGCCACAAGAAGCAGACGGAAAACCTGCATGTCCATGCATCAAACAGACAGGTCTGTCGGCCAATAAGGTCCTTCGGTCCGAAGAATTTTATTGGTTGAAGTTTTCACTAAATATTATGAGAGTGAAATAATTGTTTGTTTTTACTCCTGGTGGGTCTGTCTTGCATTTTAGAGTGTCATTACCTTATTAATACCAATTTAACCTTATCCAAAAAAAGTGTAAAAATGCAACAAAGGTAAGAGTCCCTTTAAGGTGGCACAGTTATTCAATTACAGTATTAGTTGTTTCACATGATTTCTCTTCACATGTGGCTTGTAGCAGTTTTTGAAAGGTACAGAAAAATGATTATATTCTTTCAATGGGGGATCGTGCCAGAAAACTCAGGCATGAACATATTTTGTTGATTAATTTTGAGGAAATCTTGCAGCTCTATTTCTCATTACTTATAGGTAGCAACTGCACTGCGTGTGTGTGTGTGTGTGTGTGCACGTCTTAACTGTGACTGCTGATCATTTTTCTCATCAGACGCATGCCGAGTCATGTATAGAACCTGGTCGGTGGCAGAACAGCTCCACATCTGCAGGCCGCCAACATGAGTGAGTGCAAAGGTTCAAATCCAGCTCTAGTTGACGTGCAATTTTTTTTAAGTACAGGGCCATTTTGGTTTTCCTGTCTGTTCCTGCGTACAGTACAGACAGTCCCTGCAAATAGTTTCCATTCATGGCCACTGCAACAAACTGTGAGAGCAAAGCTACGGGGGACACACAAAGTATGAAAGTACAGTGTGTGTTCTCACATTATGCTTATGAAACTGTGACTGTCTGGGTACAGAACTCATACAGGTGTGCATACAGTCCACTCACTTCTAAGAGATTAATGAGTAACTGTCGTGGCAATTTCTACAATCCCACTTTAGCAACGAGAAAACGAGACACAATTCTCTTACAGTATTGTCACACTTTAATGCTCAGAGCATGGTGCATACCACAAAGTTTAGTTTGTAAGATGCACCCAGATAGAAAACAGTTTACTGTCTTTATACATTTGGCTAACCCCTCCCATACTGGAGGGGGTGTATTAAACAGTCAAAGGTTGAGATCCTTTGATCACATTCAGTAGTACAGGAAACACAGCATGATCAAAGAGAAGAATCAGACCAAAAAACATTTATTGTCTAGAGAAAATTTAGGTTACAGTGTGTAGAGATTCAATCATGATCACTCAAAGGGGAAATAAACATTTTATTATGGTCAACTGTTATATTTCCTTTACAATTACACACACACACTGACAAAGAATAATAACTTTTGCAGCGAAAACTAAAAATAACAATGATTTTTTCATGAGAAGGATTTCATTTTGCTGAAGGGGCTGGTCTTGAATTGAATAGTTATGTCATCTCCTTTCCACTGGGATACTAATAAGAAGACAAACAAAATGTCACAGACTCTTTGATCTTCAAAGGCTCAGAGGAAATCCATGATAAATGAAAGCGGGTGGAGGCGGGCAACCGCCCAGTTTTGATTAACCACTATAGAATAGCCATGCTAATCCCGATTAAGTGTATCATTAAACCCCATCTCCTCTCTCTCTCTCTTTCTCTCTCTCTCTCCCTCTCTCTCTCTGTAACCCTCTTCATATCGCTGCATCACTTAATATAATCCACAAATATGTTTACCCCGCCGTTACCAAGCAACACGAACCAACTGTTGCCTCCGTGACTCAAAACCACTGAACGTAGCTCCTGCCAGCTCTTCACCATTACATAGCATTTGGCACTTATAAACCTAGAGACAAGTGTCATTACGCCATTAAATGTGTGACTGGTGGAGGCTTGTTCTTTGCCGTATACAGTGACAATGTCCATTAATGCTGCTCTTGACCATAAAATCGACCTCCTGACCATTCATACATGCTGCATGTGAGAGAGTCAACAAGGTTGCAGCTCTCAACGCAGCGAGGGAACACTCGATTATTCAGACGCACCATCTGCCTCACATCACATGACACTCTGCCGACATCTGTATCCAGTGTTCTTGTGACAAAAGATGGACAATGTGTAATTTCACGGGACAAATTGTGTGGAAAAAGTTTCCCCTGAAAATGAGCTTTTCTGTGTAAGAACATACTAATTCCAGAGAGGAGGAGAAGGCACTGATCCTCACTGAGAGATTCTATAAACTGTATTTTTTTTTTTCACAAGGAATGACATGAGATTTAAATTGTTTATCTGTTTATTACATTACATTAAATTTCATTTAGCTGACGCTCTTATCCAAAGCGACTTACAATATGTTTATCTATTAAGGATAATAAATTCCTCTGACAGAGTTTTGTATTGATTTCTAGCAAACAAAGCAGATAAGCTTGATGTAAATGTGTCTTCTGGGATCAGTCTTGCTCGAAAAGGCGAGTGTGAAGCTTATTACCAATGCCCACTGACCATTTTTGATTCTGTTGGAAATTTAGATATTTTTTTATTTTACAGCTTACATTTAATTTGAACATTGTGATAGTAGCAAGAATACGCACTTTGTGAGAACTACAAGACGACTCTAAGATTCAAAATTATGATGGCTGCCAGTGGTTGGTTTCTGTGGAAAATTAGTCACATCAAGGAACCATGCATTTAAACTCTTTGTAGGTCTGCATTTAGGACACTGTGACTGTTGACCTTGTCGGCGACATAGGTATAACTTCAGAGAATCTGCTCAGTGACGTGAGTGTTGACTTAAAAGTCATGAAGACAACAACAGAGTGTAAAAGAGTGTAAAAACAGGTGTTACTACCTCATAGCTATTCCACAAGACCAAAATAATCATGGCTAGACTTCATTGTGTCCTTGCCTGAGCTCCATAAAAATATCCACTTATACGTATAATGTGTAATAATAATTTTTCTAATCGAAGCTGTTGGGTACAACATTTTTTGAGAAACAATAGTTAAGTCGACCCCTGCAGCTCCTCACAGCCAAAGAATACAAAAAAAAAATTAGGTTTTAAAGCAAAGCAATTTGATCCTCCATCTGGCAGCAACATGGTATTCCCGGGTAATACTCAGTGTAGTCAAATACACACCAGCACACTTTGTTCTTGGTAGGGCTTAAGTAGCCAGGTTCCCCGAGGTCAGGGAAACGCTCGCTGCACGGTGTTGCTCATCTGGGATGTTGATCACTATCATGCTTCATAACCATGGTTGGTCAAATTAAGGCATAAGGGATAATCTGAACACAAAAGCTAGGATGAGGCAGAGTGAACTGAAATGCCCCATGGGTTCAGGAGAGAGCACCGCAGATCAGTATCTGCATGTGTATGAGTTCATATGCTGCTTGGGTTCGTGTGTGATGTACATCTGCCGTATATGTTTGTACCTGTTCCCCCCCGCCTCCAGTCTCACATTAACAATCATCAGTTCCTCCATAAAGTTCATCCCAGGAGCCCCGGCTGCACTCAGGGCCAATTATACATAATTAGCTTAGTGCAGCGGCTAGGCTAACAGGGAGTCAGTATCGACCCGGCCCGCCATTTACCCAGCCCACTGTGTGCTCCTGATGTGGGTAATGGCTGCTTGGGCCCCCAAGAGCTCCAGTAACGCGGTGACACACATATTGTTACGGCCTTGTTTTCCCCCTCTTTGTCACATGGTCGAAGAATCCACCCTCCAAAGTGAGAGGAAATTCTATTTTGGTCATTTCCACATGGAGAATTGGATCATTTTGATTTCCCACACCTCTTAACCTTTAAAAGCACCTGCAGCCTCATTGCTGCTCCTCCGTCTCCTGCCCTAAATACATCTGTGATGTGTGAATTTGTGCTCATAATGGTCCAGGTGGGCTGGAGCCAATCACAGCTGACATTGGGTAGGACGATGTTTGAGATAAAAACCAGTGTTCCAATGTGAACTTGGAGAAAAACAAATTAGGCAAGAGAAGAAGAAGGAAACTCCACATGAGAGGCCTCCCTGCTTGCCAGCTGGCAGGTTCGAAAACAAGGTCCTTCCTGCTGTGAGGCCAAATGTATCTTCAGCTGCTTTTTGTCTTAACTATACAAATCCTATGTGTTTGTAATAATAGTTTTCACTTTTACTTAAAATATTCCACAGCTGTACAACTTTATTGCACATTCACATACTTGAATTTGTGAGAATTTTGTGGTTTTACAGACTCACTTTTACATGTAAAAAGAAAGCGATATACAACTGCATGCTGTCAAATCATTTGTGAACATTATATTAATATTTGACTCAGAGAGGCAGACAGGACTATGCTCTCTTATCCTTTGCCTGCACTCACCATTAGTCTTAGTGGTTAGAAGTGGAGCAGTGGCTCTAGGAAAACAATTATTAAGTTCTCATTCATAATTGCAGTGTATTCATGGGCCATCACAGTCATTAAGATTGTTTTTATCTGAATTGACCCAGAAAGACTGTTTCATGGAAACACTAACCCATGTCATGTTTGTACTTGTTGAACTCCGTGAAAACTTCCTATGAACACAGACAACCCTGGCGAGGCAATTTAGTACATGTGATCCTCGATGCTACTTTCATAACAGAAAGTACACTCATCTGGCCTCATCACTGCTGCCCGGCCATGAAGCGTTTTTTTTCTGAATGAAACTCGGGTCAAGAACATTTCAGTCTGCTCTCTTCTTGCATGAACTTTAATTCAATCACCGGAAATTGTGGAATCCAGTACATCTTCACTGCTGGAGAGTAGTGTTTGGTTGGAAAATTAATCAGCCGGGTAATTGGTCCCTTCAATTTCATTTCAAGGTCAAAAATAACGAATCAATAATAAAAGGAAAAATGAACATGAGCATTATGGTTGTTTTTCCCTATGTAAAGACAGAAAATGTATTTGGAAGAATCTGGGAAAGATCATCAGGTTTACAATAATTACTTATTTAAGGTTAGAGAACCTCCTGTCGTCCTTTTTATTATTATAAACATGTGATTAAGGTTATGGTTCAGTTTCAAAGAGGAATCCAAAAAGCAGCTTTATTAGTGTAAGACTTCTGTCCTGCGTGGATTTGTCACTGCACCAAGTCTCCCAACTTTCTTCTTGCTTCGCTCATGATTAGTCTAAATCAATTGTAATACGATCCAGTAGAAACTGCGGTTCAAGAAACACATGTTTTCTTCACAATATCGAGGAGACATACTACACTACCCACAATCCTCAATTCCAAGTAGGTCTTGGTCTGAATCGAATGGTTTACGGTCACGATTCATCTGGTCGCTGGTCGGCCTAGGTCCATGTTCAAAACTCTTTTCATGAGGATTCTCTGAATGGAAATTCCAAAACCAGCTCTAAAAGTGTCACATACTCTATTACTGTTAACATCACTCTTAATGGTGACAGAGTCCTATCTATCACTGGGGAACTTGTGTCAAATGCATTTTTTATTTATTTAATCCGAGTGCACATACATATCGATAAATATAGCAAAATAAAGTTTCTCTTTATTAAATTACAATATCTGTTATGGTTCCACCTGTGCAGTTTCCCTAAGGTATCTTCCATTACTCTCCTGAACATCCCTCTGCCCAGCTGTTCAGAGTCTAGTCAGTGGCTCCGCACTATAAATAGAAGAATGTTCCCCGTCCCTGTGCTCCAGGTTGTTAATGTTGCAGGTTTTCCTTTCTGTTCCAGGACAATGTGTCATCGCACCTCCTCTTCTTTGTGACGTCAGAAGCTTTCTTATTCCTCTGTGTCTGTATTTGGATCTTAGTAATATTGAGCAGTGACGTTACCGCAGTATTTTGACATCACTAAACTGTTGCCAGGTAGAAATGGAGACTGTAAGAGGTGGTTGGCGTTTGGGGCTTCAGGCAATGTGTAGTCCACCATGTGTCCTCTGTGTGAAAGCTAAATGGTACTGACACTTGTAAACAAACAAACAAGATATAACAATAGTGTTTGGTGTTCTCGGGACACTGTACATGAGGTTAAAGTGGAGCACAAGATCTGCAGGCAGATTGATGCAGCAGTTGCTGACACACAGGTGGCAGATTTCACTTTTCTTTTTTATTTCTTTAACCCTATTCGGCCCACACATGTTACATTGCACCATCTATTTGGAACGGTCGAGTAGATCAAGTCACTTTCTTTCACGGACTGGAAATGTATTATAGCATGGATTACAATGTCAGTCTTATGAACTTGCTTTTTAATTGTGCTCAATCAAAATGTTCATATGCATATTTTTAATATACATAAATCAGTATTATTGAATCATCAGAGGCGCTTTATAAATCATCAAAGCCTATCGTGAGGCTAACCTTTATATTGAATCCATATAATCTATAGACTGTTCAAATGAAAGTTGTGATATTTGTGAGCACTGAGACTTTTTATTAACATCAATAAATTAAATTATTGGGTTTCAACAATTGACTTTAAGCAGTAACAGAGGAGGAGAGAGTATGTAATGAAGCTTTGATGCTTCTTTAAATGAAACATTTAATCTTTCATGCACCACATCCGAGGTTATAATTTTAAAAGGAGGGCATGGCAGCTAAAGAGAAGGTGTGGACACAGAGGCGGATGAACATGAAATGATTCATTGAATGACATTTGGCTGGAACCCAGTGGTTAGATGTGGAGAAGATAAGGAAGCTATACGGTTTCACCGGAGGTCGGCCACTGCCTGTGGCACAGAGTCAGGTTCAAGGCTGAGGAGTCAGGCTGTGAACAGCAGGAGACGAGCTTTTCTCACTCAGAACTAATGAGCTGCTCGCAACCGAGACCTGAGGACGAGTCTTCCTGTAATCAATTGTTTTTCAGAGTCGATCGGCAGCCAGTGAACTCACTTGTTTGTATTGATCCTTTCATGTGCTTCTAAATAAAGGTTTACGCCTTTAGGAGATCCCGATTCTGAAAAATGTCTCTTCAATGGAATAATTACCAATCTTTTTAGTGCTGCTATTGAGGTACATCAAATATAAATGGACAATTAAACACGTTTTTCTTTGCACATTGCAAATGTATATTAACAATATATAGCATATGTATAACAATGGTATTATGCACTGTATTTGTATATTGATATTTAAATAATATTTCTATTTCGAAATAAGATATTCATAAGATATTTTAGGGCCTGATTCATATAGGACAGTGCAAGAGGGAAAGGGGGAGTACTTGAGATACTCATCTCTTCTCTTTTGTTCTCATCTTATCTTATCTCTTTTCATCTCCTCTCCTCTCCTCTCCTCATTTCCTTCATTGTAAAAGTCTACCTTTGGTTTTTGTTACATCAACTGTGGATACATCATTATGACATTTCAGAAATGTTTCACATTGAAATATGCCTTTTCCTGCACTTTAATCAGACATGCAACATTTTTAAGATTGCAACATGTGTCGTTGTTGTTATGAAAAACTGCAACATTCAACAATCACTGCTCATTTCATTAGTCTCAAGAATATTTGCCATTCTATGCTCCTATTTCATTTTTAGAATGTGTGAGGTGTGTGAGTGTGTGTTTGTAACTGTGCACTGTATGAGTGATTTGAAAGCCATGTGATAGCTTCCTGTTTACACTCAAAAACTGTGACAAGGGGTGAACACAGAGAGGCACACAGAGACATCGGAGCTCATTAACAGGGTTGAATCATGGGGCTGACCTGAAGCCCACCGTACCAGTGCAGGAAGCATGCCTGTGTATGCTGACTATATAATTATTGAATGCATGTTAATCCAAACAGTAGGAATGTCCGTGCTGGCCGCCGACCACTAACCCTCTGAGCGGTTGGTGGTGTCGGCCTCACACTGAGCACATGTGGGAGTCGGTTACATAGTGGCGTTGTAAACAAAATCAGAGGGAAATGGGCAGTGCCGGTCATGTGATCCTCGTGTGTTATGAAATCCTGTTTTTTTCTTATTTGAATGGCAGCAGCCAGAGCGAGATGTGTTCTCTCACAATGGACTGAATGTAAACACCTAGGTTGCACTACATGTGGTTGCTTCTCCAATAATGATAATGATTTTAATCGTATAACAGTTTAATCTATTTTCTTTGGATAATTTTCGATAATTTTCGATGTTTTAGATTGAATAAAAGATTCAGTGTTTTTTAGTATCATTATTATTTTATAATTTAATACTTTTTTCAACCCTTGACAAACACTGAAAAAGGAACATTTATTTTTTATTATCAATTTTATAAATATTGAAGAAATATTATGTTTATCACGGACCCAGCAACAACCTTATCTTAAAATCAGGTGTCAGTGTGATTATTATAGGACTCTGTGATATTTTTCCAATTTCAACAATAAATTGATCGATAGGCAAGTGACACCAAGTGTAATACATAAAATTGTAATCACATATTTCCAAATTTTGATATCTAATATCTCTTCATGTATTCTTCAGTTTATTGATGCAAGTGCGGTGTTGGATACAGTGAGCAACCAACTGGATTTTTGTGCGATTGATCACGACAATATGTGCGATATACTTCATATGAATTGTGTGATGCGGTCCTGACGCACAACCTCCGTAGACCTGCAGTTAATTTATTCAACGTGAGAGGGAGAGCAAATTGGGTGTGAACTCGCTGTCAGCTGGGTGTCATCCCACACTGCACCTGACAACACGGTATTAATATTTGGTATTAAAGGGGCGTGTGTGAGGTGGAATTTAAAACATCTATTCCTGCCACAACACTTGCTACCTTTCTCTCTTTCCTTTCCTCCCCCTCTTTTTTGTCTCTGCGTGAAGCTGTTAGTGTTGCGTAAACGGTGCAGCTCACTGACGTCTAAGGTTAAGCATTTATAAGATCACTTACTGGTAGAGAGCCGCTCAGTGAGGTAACACAATAGGCTATGGAAAGAATTAGCAACTCATTTCCCAAAGGTGCTTTTCATTGTACAGGCCCACAAGGAAACCAATGATCTTCTGTAACACCTAACACGCAGGTCATGAATGAAAGGTACCTAAATCCAACATTTGAAGTGTATTTTCTTCTTTATATCTATTATATATCTCACGGACAGATGCTTGAAACAAATTGAGGCCTCATTTGAGGGGGGAAATGGTGTAATAGGGCATATCACAGAATAATTCACCTGGCTGATTTTTTTCTTTATACAACATGACTATGTGTTATAAAACCTGGGTTGCCATCACACTTTTCTTGTTATTTTGGTCTTTTTCACCAAGGGGCTATATTTGGGGATTATCACCTCCACAAAGGAACTCATGTTTATAACCCTGTCTGTTTGTTTGTTGGTACACAAAAAGTGCTGCAAGGGCGGATTACAACACAATTTACCATTACCAAACCTTGTCGAACGATGCAGTACGAGTCAGGGAAAGAACACCTATTTATTTTTGATGTAGATCCAGATCAGGGGGCAGATTCCTTATCCCAAACTGTACATTTAACCTTTAAACCACTTTTTCTCTCAGAGATTTGTGTTCTGCATAACGACTGGAGAGAAAATATACTTTCTTACACTGCACCTAATCATTATACAGTATATTAACATGATAAATTAACCATTTAATGATATATTTTAGATGTGGTAAAATATCACTTGAACTCAACTTTATACATTTCAGCGTTTAACAGAATTAAATTAGTATTTAACTTACAATCTTATGAATATAAGTTAAAATAAAATTATTATATAAGATGTACAACCTTGTAAATTATTTTCTAAACAGATGACTAAAAAGAAGAAGGATCCATTAGACTGATCCAAACCAGCAAACTTGCCACAAACTGATCTTAAAAACATGATGATACTTTCCATAGAGCTGAGGGAAACTGCAGAAAAGATGGTAGAAAGACTCTGTTAATAATCTACATGAATAATATAAATATCAGTTTTCCCTCTGCTTCCATGCTGGACACACATCCCTCCAACATACTGGGGTGAACTCAGGTCCACACGAGCAGATGCATTTGACTGTTTATTCATTGCACTTCCTCCCATTTAGAAAGTAACCGTGTGTCCTGAAGATGTCAGGTCAGTCCGGTCAGTCGGCGAGAACCCTCTGAACCACGGTCTGCTGAGTGTATGCAAGGTAATCAACAAATGTCAAATCATTTCTGATAATGCAGAGAGGCTGGAATTCTGAAAATACACAGTTCGAACAACCTGTTCCGTTTTCATCGTCTCTCAAAAGGCTGTAATTGCGCTGATGGATCAAACATAATAATTGTCTGTGTCCGTTTCCCTAATAGCGAGATCAAATTGTTGCCCAACATGCTCAGTAAAACAGGTCAGGGACATAACATATCAAAAAAAGAAGGTTTCAAATGTTGCGTGTTTGCCATTTAATCAGATTGTGATCTGTGGCTTGTGTTGCATGTCACGCCGGGAATCCGACATCATCAGGTTGCATGTTACAGATAATCACAGAGTTGACAGATTGTCCGTTTATCAAAACATACAGGTGGTCAGCAAACTAAACCTGGACTGAGGCCAGGACTCTGATTGGCTCTGAGAACCTGACGCCTTTGTATTGGAAACCGCCGGCTCATGCTTCATTCATCAGTTTCCCTGCAAGATGTCCTGGCCTGACACGCAACAGCCCCGGGTCTCACGCCATGTAAACCCAGCGTGGCTCCTCTTTCCCTTGGCCTACGAGATCCGGTGGCCTCTCTTACGCCACGAGGATCGAGTTCATCAAGACTGATCTTTCCATACTGACAGATCTTATCTCCCTTGTTTGTAGTTAACTGAGTATCGGTTTTGCCAGTTTTGTCCATTGGTTCCGGATTTCTCAGTTCGGTTTTCCTGTTTGTTCCTGTAAACACAGCAAACTGTACTTTCTTGCAGTTCATTGCAAACAAAGTGAGCCATGCAAAACAAATTACATGAGCACAGACTTCTGGAGGCTGTCTCTCTGTAAGAGTGTGAAATTTTGAACGGAAAGAGGAACAAAATCGACTTTGACACTTTTCCACAGTTTACCACATCTGGTGTTTATACCAAGCAGGACAAAAAATATTCAGCGAATTTAAAAAAGCCCTTGGGGAATAAAGTTCTTACAAATTGTATTTTAATAAAAGTATCATGAAAGGGCGCATGCACATTGTCCCATATCCGGCCACTGGCATCAGTTACACAAGTGTGTTGACATCGGACATGATTCTGAATTTACTCTGGGACAAGATATTACATTTTTTGGACCATCGAAAGCTTTAATATGTAACAATTCTTCATTAAATTGATTAAACCTATGTTATACCTTTCACTGACTTGTTTACTTACATCATCAAAAATGGTTCCTACAACATTAAATTCCTTATTTTGTTCAAGGTACCGAGATGTTTCATCTTTGATTTGTCAGTCTCTGCTGTCGCTTCTTGGGCAAATGAAATATGAAGAAGAAAACGCACACTGCTAGCCAGTCTGCTTGGAAGTGACTGTGCACGTGTCACCAAGTTTGGTTAAAACTGCACAACGATAGAAGTCAAAGCGAATCAAGCCAAACATGGACGGTATTCATATCTGCCCTCTATTAAGTTTTTCTAATATATTGAGCAAGAGCTTATGAAAATACAAACATAAAAATGTCTTTAGATGTATTTAATACTACCTGAGGAAAACTCTAGTAGAATAACTGGGAGAGAACATGGGGGCAGTGAGAACTTCCCCATCTCACACATGGCTTGATCACCCGACTCTCTTGGCCTTGCTGTGAGGTCATGCTATGGCACTGACGTTACCTCACGTCCACATCGCCTCGGTTACGTGGGACACACACGACCCCAGATACCGTGTAGAGCCGTGCAAGTCAATGTGGAATACCTCTACACGTCCCCACGCAAACACATGCGTATATGCTCTTGCTGAATGCTAATTCGAATTCTCACTATCTGATAACGTGTCGGGCATGTTTCTCACACATGGCTGTTCATGTAGGAGCCGCCATCTCAAGGGACGGGGGATTGGAGGTTATCCCTTTGTAAGATCGTGAAATTATGAACGGAAAGAGGAACAAAATCGAGCATACCTCTTTCCCTTGGCCTACGAGATCCGGTGGCCTCTCTTACGCCACGAGGATCGAGTTCATCAAGACTGATCTTTCCATACTGACAGATCTTATCTCCCTTGTTTGTAGTTAACTGAGTATCGGTTTTGCCAATTTTGTCCATTGGTTCCGGATTTCTCAGTTTGGTTTTCCTGTTTGTTCCTGTAAACACAGCAAACTGTACTTTCTTGCAGTTCATTGCAAACAAAGTGAGCCATCTAAACAAGTTACATGAGCACAAACTTCTGGAGGCTGTCTCTCTGTAAGAGTGTGAAACTCTGAACGGAAAGAGGAACAAAAAAAAAAACGACTTTGACGCTTTTCCACAGTTTACCACATCTGGTGTTTATATCAAGCATGAACACAAAATATTCGGCAAATGTTAAAAAGTCCTTGGGGAATTCAGTTCTTACAAGTTTGTATTGTAAGAAAATTATCATAAAAGGGCACATGCACATTGTCACATAACCAGCCCCTGGCATCAGTTACAGAAGTATGTTGACATTGGACATGATTCTGAATTTACTCTGGGACAAGATATTACATTTTGTGGACCATCAAAGGTTTTTATATGTTACAATTCGTCATTAAAACGATTAAACCTATGTTATACCTTTCATTGACTTGTTTACCTACATCATAATAAAATGGTTCCTACAATATTAAATTCATTTCAAGGTACCAAGATGTTTCATCTTCGATTTGTCGGGCTCTGCTGTCGCTTCTCGGGCAAATGAAGCAGGAAGAAGAAAAAACACACTGCTAGCCAGTCTGCTTGGAAGTGACTGTGCACGTGTCACGAAGTTTGTATTATATCTGCTCTGTAGTAAGTTTTTCTAATATATTGAGCAAGAGCTTATGAAAATACTAGGGCTGTCAATAGATTAAAAAAAAAATTAACTAATTAATCTCACATTTTGAAATTCATAAATCTAGATTAATCGCGATTAAAAGTTTGTTTTTCTTCTAAAGCCTAAATCTTACAAATTAACGAGTAATCACTTCAGACAGCCTGTATTTTACACAATGTTGTGTTTTCGAGGAGTCTCAGGGCCTATAACACCTACCTATAAAGTGGCAGCCAGGTCGTTAAATATCATGTATGACAAATTGTGTAAAAAAAATTTTTTTAAAACAGCTGAAAATATTCCCAATGTCCTTGGAAACAATAACACTGCTTCTTTCTTCATTGAAACATCCAGATTAGTAAAAGGTAAAAAAAGAGGTGTATTTGAGACACCACTGGTACTGTCATCTTTAACATTGAACAACACACACAACAGCATAGCAAGTGGCCTTGGTAAACTGAACTGACATTCAAATCTGTCATGTTACAGTGCAAAAACTTAAAGTGCAAACAAACATGAACATTAAAACAGGAAGATCTCTGCTACTTCAAAGGTCCCACCTTATGCCCATTTTACCTAAAGTTGATATGGTTCCTTGGGGTCTTAATGAAATGTCTGAAACATATTTTAGGTCAAAATACCACAAGGATCATTTATAACAGCACCTTTTTACCCTGTCTAAAACAGCCCTCCTCAGATTGAGCTGTTTTGAGTGCTGGAGACGAAGATACATCTTGCAACCATATTGTTTTGAACTAGAGTCAGGGGGACCAAAGCCTGGCTGCTAGAGCCCCAGCGCAGGCCCGCAGTGGGAGCTGGAGCAGTTAGCTCCAGCTCCCACTGCCCATAGCTCCGGTTAGCAGCCCGGTTAGCTCCGGGGGCTAGCGCCGCGCAGACGAACATGCGCACAAACACACACACACACACACACACACAGTTCGAGGAAGATAAAAAAAAGTGCACATGAGAGGACGGATAGAATGGAGTTGCCTGCCTGGTTCAAGCAGCTTCTCCAGTTTAGCCAGCTCCAGTGAAATCACCATCGAGATGTTGGTCTTGTGCTGAGACAGGGCGGCAGCGAGCGGACCCTTGTTTCGCTGGATCCGTTTGATAACCTCCAAGGCAGAATTCCACCGGGTGGCAACATCTTGAACTAGTGACTCTTCCTGCTGTCCTTGTGCAGTTTGCTGTGCTTTCATTCAGACGGGACTTATCTTTTGACGGGCTGTGTTTGAAGTGCGTCGAGGAATTCCTCCACACAGTTCTCCGCTGTATATCGCGCCTCTGTTTTTTTTTTACTTCCAACGCAAAATATCTAGTTTTCCATACATTGTCAATAAAATGAGCTGTGACACCCAGGTGATTGTCATTGCTGACTGACGTCCAGTGGTCACCGGTGAGGGCTACGCTGGCAGCTTGCTCGAGGAGCTGAATTTTCTTCCGCACACCGGAAGTAAACAAAGTCGTGTTAACTGCGTTTAAAATATTTTATCGCATTAATCTCGGGCACAATAGATTAAAGCGTTCATTTTGACAGCCCTAGAAAATACAAACATAAAAATGGCTTTATATGTATTTAATACTACCTGAGGTGAAGTGAGAACTTCCCCATCTCACACATGGCTTGATCACCAGACTCTCTTGGCCTTGCTGTGAGGTCACAGACGTTACCTCACGTCCACATCGCCTCGGTGACGTGGGACACACACGACCCCAGATCCCGTGTAGAGCCGTGCAAGTCAATGTGGAATACCTCTACACGTCCCCACGCACATACATGCGCCTACGCTCTTGCTAAATGCTAATTCGACTTCTCACTACCTGATAACGTGTCGGGCATGTTTCTCACACATGGCTGTTCATGTAGGAGCCGCCATCTCAAGGGACGGGGGATGGTTGAAAGGGGGATGATGACACGTTGCCCAAAATGTTACAGTTCTACCTGTTATCAGATTCCTATGTACGCAGGTACTTCCATACCAACTACACCACTGCTGTTTGTGGAATGAGACAGTTGGTGTTGTTGTTCTGCTGGTTTTCCAGGCCATAAGACTTTTAAACTCCTCTGAACTGCTATGACTCCACCAATCCAGCACTGTGGCATATTTGCATATTTGCACTATGGCACATAATTGCACTATTGTTGATTTCTTTTTCTCTTCAGCTGTATATATTTATATATATATATTTTTTTTTTTCTATTTTAAATTTTTTCTATTCTATTTTATGCTATTTCTATGTTCTTTTTTTTGGTTTTTATTACTTGAGCATTGCTAGAAGAGAGCCTGTGACTCAAGAATTTCATTGCCAGCGACTGATTAATGTTATTGTTGTGCATTCGATAATAAAAATCTTGAATCTTGAATCTTGAATGTTTCAACCATAAAATTGCAAATAAGATCCCAGCACAAAATATTATAAGGAAAACTATTTCCTTACAGACTCTTCTCTACAGGCTGATGTACCTTTATAATCAGAGTAAAAAGGTACAAAACCATCCTTGGACCTATTTCATCTTTTTTTAAAGGACTGGTTCTGTCACAACAAAATGTGGCTTTGGTGCTCCCCCCCGAAGATGAGGGTTTATTGCCACTCACATCAACAGAACATATTTTCATATCCGCATCGTGTCCTGACACATTTTCTTCCACTATTTTGTGTCCTCTTTACTAATTGATAAAGCTCAACACGACTGAGAAGGAAATCAGTCTGTGTGATTGCCCCTTGCCTGAGCGGGCGGCAGCTGATCTGTTTACTCTGCTTCAGGGTCAGGTTGCCAGGACAGTGAATCTGCAGAGGTGCAGTGAAAGCAACAGAACAGGCAGGGGCACAGACATGGTCCGAGACAAAGTCCGAGACAAAGAGAGACAAATTGTACTGTGCCTTATGTGTCTCTTCCGTCTGAGACTGACCCTGAGCTTGTTCTCAGGTGAGCAGCCGCGGTTTGTGGACTTGTCCTCGAGGTTCGAGTCCTGTAAATGTTGATGTTGTTTCTCTCCCCTTGGCCAAACAAATATAGCAACTCTGTCGGCTGGGTTGTTGCCTTGACCTGTTCTTGGCTAATCTGTCAAATATCCATTTTAACCAGAAAGTCGTTCTTTTTGATTAATTGCAAAGCAGACATTTCTGAGATTTTTAAATGCACACTGTACAACCTCTTTGGCATAAGTTGCTTGAATCTGCTCTGCACTAGATCAATGCATCTAAGCATAAAAGTTTGATTCTGTGAGCAGAATATAAATAGCACTGGTGAGCAATTACTAAAAAACGTCCAGACTGATCCAAATTCTGAAATGCACAACACAGATTGATAAAGATGTTTTCCCCTATGGACGAGAATATTTATGGTCCTCCCTCCATCGTGATATAATGCATGAAGTGTTATGACAGAACTGGACAAGCCATTCTGCACGTGTCACGTAGCGGCCTGTTCCCTCCAACCTGGTTACACAAACCCATCGCCCAAGACTTGAACAACCAGGCTTAAGTACACCTATCTGATTTCAGCCTCGATGGCCCCTAGGGAGATTAAAACGGTCATCCATGCTGCAGGGTTTTAGGTTTCACATGAAATCAAGGTAAATACGAAAAGATGGTACTTTTGACAGCGGTGGTGGACATTGTGTGAAATATGATTTGTAGGGTTATTTAAAGCAGAGTTCAAGCAAAGCATTAGAGATAAAAGAAGAAAGAGAGGGAGCAAAATAACGTAGATCTCAATCCACTCAATCCAGGGATGATACAAGGATGTCAACTCGTAATCTTGACATTTAAACAGAAATTTGACACTGTTCACTGTTTTGCTTTTTGCATTGTGCATTGTGCATTTCACCTTTTACTTCACTTTTTATATCTTTTATATATTTTTATATAGATATATTTGTCTAAATAAATGCTACCTTGTATAAATATTAGAAAATGTGAGTAAACAAGAAGTAAATAGTGAGTAAATATATATTGTTTTTTTTATTATTATTATTGTTTTTCTTATGTGTGGTGTATTTATTGTGTTTTTATGTTTCTATGTTCATTGTATGCACCAATAACCAGAGCAAATTCCAGGTAGGTGTAAACCTATTTGGCAATAAATACTTTCTGATTCTGATTCTGATTCTGAAATTAAGTACCTACTGCAGTGAAATGATTACTTATATAACTTATTAAATAGGATGGGGAAAAATGAAGTGTTGGTTATGTGGCCAGCATATATATATTTAAAACAGGGCTCAGTGGAGGTCAGGTGAAGTGGCCATCACATAAGAGACACAAATAAAGACCAGAAAACAATGAATGGTTACAGTGGAGGCTGACACAATCACAAGAAGCGTTGTTTACAAGCGATCATCTCTCTCTTTACACACAGGTGAGAAGTTAAAGTGGAAGGTGACAAACGGTTAAGGTGGCAAAGTGGATGAGCAGATTATGAGTCACAACCATGAAGACTCTATCTTTAGACCCTCCGTTGGGGTCCTTCAATTAACACTTGGGAGAAAGTCAATACAAATGGGATTGTATAGCCCCCAGTCACTTGTAACTACCTCTTCACCTGCAGTATTTTTTCATTATGACATTAATACATTGTTGTTTACTTCACAGTGACCTGATATTGTAACGATCTGTTTATTGTTGGACGTAAAAGTAAATTAGGGAAGAAAATAGCCTCCTTATCTGTTATAAGACCATGAAAACAGTGTTGCCAATTGAACTGTGTCTTATTTATCTGATAACTCACGCCTTGATTATCTGAGCTGGGGGTTTTGGAAACTATTTCCTGTTTATTCATCTTCTTTGGAAACTAATATTTATTTCGTCTGCACTTGATCACCCCCCCCCCCCCTTTTTAGGGGGAAACTTGTGCCTGGTTTTCAACTGAACTGTGTTTTCCTTCATATGACAGCGGTCATAGCCTGTTTATAACAATGTTTTTTATGTTTGTCCTTTGCATAGCTGCTGTAGAAAGAAGATTTTAACTACTTTTAATTAAACTTGTTTTTCTTGAAATGAGGGTGACATATGGGATCGCTTATTACATTCAGTCAGTTGTCCTGCAGATAAAGACTGTGACATACTATTTGTTGGAGTAAAAATATAATGGGACTGATAAAGTGATGTGGACACTTGTGCACACAACAAAAAGGAAACATAAAATTAAACAGCAATAGAGTAGATCCTATAATAATAATATACACAATTACATAAAATAGATAATGGCAATTTGAAAAACATTAATCTAACATATGTATTTATTGAAAGTACACTATTATAAAGTAACTACATGTATGAAATTATTATACTGTGATGTGTTATTTATAATGGTGTAGTTGTAACAGGACATTCGTGCATGTTAAACAACATGCAGATTCTTTGCCCCCTTTACGTTGCCTGGAGTGCTGGCGTGCACCACTGCGCCCCCCTCTGTTCTCCTCACACACACCAACTCCTCAGAGAAAGTCTATTTTCTAAATACTGGTCCCTGAGGAGACAAATTAAGCTCCCTGTTCGACTGCTGCTTCAGCTGCCTGCACTTCTACAACGATAAAACCCCAAATCAAGTCAGTCTATCGGTACATGCACGTAAGAAGTTTATGCATATATTGTCTAACAAACTATATCATATGGACTAATGCATACACTGCAAGCAGCTGTGTGCATGCTGATATAATCTATCAGCAGCATATTAAGGGGTTTTAACGTTCAGATCCTGTTTGTTGGCAGTTCATTCGTAATTACGCATGACAATGTGATTTTGAAATGTATCAAATAATTTAGTTATCATGTGTACAAATCAAACCCGCATCTTCCCTGTATTGTGCTGACGGGGGGGCTGGGCACATCTGACGCACACACAAAAACCCACCATAGTAACACTCTGATTTCTGGTCCTTGTGCCGTTTCGCCATGGATGGAGCATGACGCATGACGCATGAGGGGGTGGGCGTGGCTCACTCGCCCCATATAAAGCCAGCATGCGCTCCTCCAGCTCCAGAGCCAGCTCGCAGATCGCTGGGACTGAACCTTCCACATCACTCCAAAGGATTTTAAAAACACCCACCACAATCTAAACCAGAGTCCACAGGGTTTTTTTTGCAGCAGTCAGCAACCATGATTAAGAAAATGTCTCCATCCGAGAACGAGTTCGACATCCCGGCCAAGAACTGCCACCGGATGGTGATCCTGGGCTCCACCAAAGTTGGGAAGACGGCCATCATCACTCGGTTTCTGAACGAGAGGTTCGATGACCAGTACACGCCGACCATTGAGGATTTCCACAGGAAATTCTACAGCATCCGGGGAGAAGTTTACCAGCTGGACATTTTGGATACATCTGGAAATCACCCCTTCCCTGCCATTAGGAGGCTTTCAATTCTTACTGGTGAGTTTGAAAAACCACTGTGCGCCTCATGTCACTCTGATCCCTGCAGAGTTTGATTCAAATTAAATTGTGATTTTTATACTAAATTTGTTTTTCCTCTTTGTGTTTCCCAGGTGATGTGTTCATCCTGGTGTTCAGCCTGGACAACAGGGAGTCCTTCGAGGAGGTGCAGCGGCTGAAGCGTCAGATCCACGAAACCAAGTCGTGCCTGAGAAACAAAACCAAGGAGAACGTGGACGTCCCGCTGGTGATCTGCGGCAACAAGTGCGACAAGGACATGTACCGGGAGGTGCAGGAGGAGGAGATCTCCCGCCTGGTGAACGGGGACGAGCACTGCGCCTACTTTGAGATCTCGGCCAAGAAGAACACCAACGTGGACCAAATGTTTCAGACTCTATTCACCATGGCGAAGCTGCCCAACGAAATGAGCCCGGACCGCCACAGCAAGGTGTCCCTGCAGTACTGCGACGTCCTGCACAGGAAGTCCTCCCGAAACAAGAAGTGCAAAGACGGGAACGCGTACGGGATCGTGGCGCCGTTTGCGCGGAGACCCAGCGTGCACAGCGACCTGCTGTACATCAAGGAGAAGGCGGTGGGAGGAGGTCAGGCCAAGGAGAAGGGCTGCATCATCTGCTGACGGCTGCTTCATGTCCTGGTGCAATGAGACTTTTTCTCCGAAAGACACTTGAAAGAGCCGAGACAGAGTACAGAGCTCTGAAGACAATAAACTGTGGCTCCTGGTTCCTGATGCGATCCAACCGGAGCTGAGTCACCTGGGGCCCGGCTGGCTCAGATCACCGCTGTGTGTTGACGCTCCAACTGAAATACTGTAAAAGAGTTTGCCAAGAGCAGCACTTCAGAAAGAAGAAAAAACGTTTACATTTTTGCTATTTTTTTTTTTTTTCAAACCTGGATTTTTGTTGCATTATGAACAAATTTGACTGTGAATGTATATTTATTATGTCTGTCAATTTTTTGCAGAAAAATTAAAACCTTGTTATTTTCATAGTCTGTTTCCCACTCCTCCTTTCTTTCACGCAAATCACAATAAAGTTGGGCACAGGCTTAAAATGCACACGTTTCTGCAGCCTGCCTCTGCTGGAAAGTATGAATCCTCTTCCTGTCGCTTCATACACAAACAACTGCTGAACCCGAGAGTCCATTAGGGACCCGGAGCCCACTCACTACAGTTGAAAGCACTTTCCCTCACATTGAACTGGAAACAATCAGTTCCTGCCATTATATTAAGATACATTTATTTATCCCACACACATGCACAGACATGCACAGGCACACTCATGCAAGGGGAAATTTAACCTCTGCTTTTAACCCATCTGGTGCAGGACACACAGAGCAGTGAGCAGCCATGTACGGCGCACGGGGAGCAGATGTTAGGGGAGTAAGGTGCCTTGCTCAGGGGCACTAGACAGGGTAGGGAGAATCCTCTTGGATTTTTGGACAGATCAATCCAGGTTTGTCTTTTTGTTGTTTCTCCGTGGAGTCACAAATCCGTTCTTAAATCAAACATAATGAATCGCTGTGAGTTTTCGTAACTTAAATAAGTCAGAATTGGTCAAGGCACAAGATTTAAGCCAGTTTGTTCTTATTTAACTAATTTTATTACAAAATATGAGAGTTGGTAGATCAGAAACTTACACAATGAAAAAACTACATCTATACAAACTCAAAGAACTAATGTGCATATTTAGTATAGAAAAAAAACATAGCAAAAGAGAGAGCAATGTCTGGAAAGAGACTGTTCACTGCAACTGAGAGAGAAGAAGAATCAGTCCCTCTTCCTTTTAAACGTCCATCCAGTCTCTTATCTGCTGTGGTGAGGATTGGGGGGGGGGGTCGATCTCCAGGGTCACGATGCCTTGGGCACGTCGAACATGCACAGGCTCTTGTATTTCTGCAGCAGCTGGTTCTTGGTGCGGACCTGCTCCCGCAGCGTGGTCAGCTGCTGCTGCTGCTCCCCCGGGCTGCACTCGATCCCGGGCATGTTGGAGATCTGCTCCCGAGCCTCCTGGATCTTCGTCTTCAGCTTGGCCAGCTCCTGGTGGACGTCCGGACTGTCCTTGTCCATGCTGACAAGACAAGACAAGGACACGGATGGGTTAACACTCCGCTCCATGTACACTTACTTCACATCATATGTGATATGTGTTCATATAAACCATATTGATATTATATATAATTTTATACAATAATATTGTCTTTTGCACACTCTGTCTACGTATTCTTAGAATCATAGTATATTATATTACCTATTGTATAGTCAAATACTTATATTCATACCTCTACTATATATCATATCATACTCTCTGTATATTCTTGTTTACATAAGTCTATATACACATATTTATACATGTGTACATGTTATAATTACTATTATTATATCACCATTATTATTATATATACTGTTGCTGCCATTACCATATACTGCTTTTATATTGGTATATTACTATCATATATAAATATATATTATGTTATATTATATACTATATATACTGTACTATTCTTATATACTGTCTAACAATACCATTACCATCATATCATCAGTACTTTTACCATCATCTTGCCAATGCACCTTATCTACCTATTTTATTGTATTTTATCTTGTGCTTTGTGTTTTTTTATTCTTTCTACCTCAATATTTTTAATTTTATTCTATTGTATTTTATTGTATTCAAATATACCGGCTGCTATGACAACTTAATTTCCCTTCGGGTATGAATAAAGTAATCTATCTATCTATCTATCTATCTATCTATCTATCTATCTATCTATCTATCTATCTATCTATCTATCTATCTATCTATCTATCTATCTATCTATCTATCTATCTATCTATCTATCTATCTATCTATCTATCTATCTATCTATCTAAAACGTCACACGCAGCCCGTGGGTGTTTTCATTTGAGGACAGAATCTACATTTTCATGTTGTTTCTGACTGTTAGCAGCTAATGTTAGCTTTAGCTAGCACACCAACGAGCTCGGGCACCGCAGTGAACGCAGGTAGACGAGTTATCACAAAGCAGTGAAGCGACAATTCATAACAACACATGTCTGCCATCTTACCATTTGATAATGTCGTGAACTAAAGGCAACAAGGAGCAATCCTCGTCCTCCTTCTCCAGCTTCTGCTGATCCGCCGCCATCGCGACGCTGCTTCCTCGCGTCGCAGAAAGTTGACGTCACGTATCGGCTGCTGACTTCAATACACAGAAAAACGCCCCTAAAGATTAAAATAAACATATAAATAAGATTAATTTACTCCGTGAAATGCAAAGCCAACATTTGAATGACCCAATTGAAAAATGTAAATTATAATTACTGAGTCAACCAATTAAATGAACCAGCTAAACATGTATTAACAATATACTTTTAATTTATTTTGTGCCGTGTAGAAAATAAGACACACCACTTTACAATATCTCTAAACGTTAATTTATAGTTATTACAATATACAATCGAAATTCCTGTGTTGGTAAATTTATTTCATCTTATTGTAAGACTGTGCTCAAATTGTTCAAGCTTGATTTAGATTGAAACAAGATTATTAGGGCCTGAGCACTGACAGGCACTGACAGACAGTGAAGTTGTAAGGATTATTATTATTATTTTTCAGGCAAATTAATTGGCTTTTTGAGGGCTTTGACATGCCCAAATTCTTATCAAAATTGGCAGAAAAGTAGAAAGTAGTGAAAATGTACGTATTCTGGAGGAATTTTCAATGGGCGTGGTACAATGGCTCAACGGTGCCCCCGAGACCCCTTGACAAACAAAAATCAAGAATCTACAACAACAACATATCCCTGGATCTTTGCTGCTTAATTTCCACGCAGTCTGCTGCTGCTTGTTTCCATGTAATGTCCTGAGGCTGCCCCCTGCTGACTGCTGGGTTCCTCTGCTGCTCTTGCTTGTTTTATGCATCTTGTGATTAACTAAAGTTGTCCATAAAATAAATTCTTAATTATCCTTCAAGGGCAATTTGATGTACAACCAGCAATCAGTGCACGACAAAAATAAACCAATATATACAATGTAAAAAAAACACAATATTGAAACCCTATAGACTAAGTAGCAGGGGAAAATGAGCTTTTATTTAATGTTGTAATCATATACTACTGATTTTATTGACTTTATAACAATGCATCATATTTTGTTTTGTATGTGTTTTCAAATTCTGAATTGGCAAAGTTAGCAGTGCCCTAACTGAAGCTATAAAATACATTTATAATAGAATATGTATGTAAGTTTCTTGTTCATTTGTCTGTTGTTTGTTCTCTGTCTCCTTGTTTGTAATGTACATTGCCCCTTTTGAATAAATAAAAGTAATATAATATAATATAGTATAATGAATAAATATCTGAAGCAGGAAATGGAAATACTCAAGAAAAGTACTCCTCAGAATTGTTGAGCACAATATTTGTGGGTGCGTACTTGGTTAATTTTCATTTCACTTTTACTTCCTCCCTTCACCCTTGTTTCAACTTTTCGTCACTTTTTGGGGATTCATTAGTCATCCACACAAAAATGATTTTAGTGATAGTTTTTCACGCGGTTCATTATGCCATGAAAGTATAACTATATATATATTTTCAAAGGCCGAATATATATATACTGTGTATGTGTGTATATATAGATATACCCCAGTTTGCGAGCTTTTAGATATCCTGCTTTTTATGTAGACGTCTAGGCTGTTACCAAATCTTTTCAATCATATCCCTGATAACCTATATTCCCCCAGAATGAGGCCACAGACAAACACAGAACAAACAAGCCTGACCTGCTATGAGCAGAAATTAACTCTTCTCACCCCACTACTTAGCAACCTTAAGCATCTGTACCTGCTGTGTGACCCTACGTGGCATTCATGTCGAGTGAAACATGGCAACCTGTGTAAATATATGTGGGCCAAATGACACGACTCTGGTCTGATAGACTGTGATGACTCACACTTGATATGTGTTTTATGGATCAGTGACAGGTTGCATTAAGGTTATTTGTGTGTATCACTCTTACTTGTCGGCACACTTGGCTGCCTCATGTCGTAATTAGATTAATGATACAGAATAAAAAGGGAAACGGTCACCATCACCACAGCTTCACACACTATATTTCTAGGCAACGGCCAATAGCCTCTGATTATCTCAATCGCAGTTGCCTATCTCTCAGTTGGTATCACCACAATGCATGCAAGGAAAGCAAATATAAGCTTGGTCTGGTCCAGTTTTCCTCCTGTTGCATTGACCCAGTTCCCTGTGATATGAGGCCTCTGCAACCCACAGGTCTCCATCCTTCTCTTAGTCCTATAAGCAACATTAAAAACATCTCATTTACGTTTTTTAAGTCAGTTGATATTGGTAATCTGGCATTTGTTGAGTTTCATATCTTCTCCCTTGAATCATCGTCTTTTATAATAGTAAAACCCCACTGGAGCTTTACTGGTCTCTGCCACTTGTTGAGAGGCTGTGGTGTTTGTTCTAAGCCTCCCTGACCTACATATTCTCAGAGCTATTTGTTCTCATCAGAGGACGGGTTTGACCGTTGATCCCCTCTACTCTCCACACAATATACTCCCCACACCTGGTTAATGCTGTAGGGACACATTCTCATTAGCCACCACAGCGGAGAGACCACTGCCGTGACGCAGCCGGTAAAGACCTCATTAAGAGGCGCTTTTGTGAGAGTTAAGCACTAATTTAGACGTGAGGTTTGTTGGGTATTTTTTATCCTGTGGTTGCACCTCCGACTGATTGACGGTGTTGACGGCCTAATTGACACTGAAACATCATTCTGTGCTCATGTTTACTGAGCGCCACAAGTGGCTGTAATGTACGGAGCTGGTATATGTGACCCAGATCTGAGCATGTTGGGGATTAAGTAACCCAAATATGAAAGCTCAGACACCTTAGTAAAAGTGGGTCATTTTGTGACCCATAAATCTCATCCAGAATATCATTCATAGTGTTACTGTAATTGGAATAAAAATAGAATGCTGCAGCTGTGTCATGGAGTAAAATGACAGCGGTTCCTTGCTCAGGTAAGTATCAGATTTGTATGCGCACATGGGAGTTGTTACATTTGACATTTTCTTTCATTGTTTTTTTTGTCTCATAAAAATGGATCCTGAGTTACTGTGACCCATTTCCAGCCTGGGAACAGGAAGAGACTTGCTGCCTCTCTCTGTTTGTCAGAATCACTGATGAATGATTTGCTTTGCTTTGTCCCTTTGACTCTGTGAAAGATAAATGAACTAGCGTGCAAACCTCATTGCTTAGATAGAAATGTAAATATGATATTAAACATTTGATATGTATCTACATTGATATCAAAAAGCAGGATTACAAATAGTGGTAACATTGAGCCTTATCATTTCTTTATTAAACATGTTTGAATGTGATTCTAACTGATATCATTCATACATTTAAACGTCATTATGTTTTCATGGTTATCTGTATGAAATATAATCCGTGGACCTCTGTCACGAAGATAACATTATGAAAAGTTTGATGAGATTTAGGTTTTGATTATATATCCTGTTTTTTTTATTCTCAATTTAATCTTTAACAATTTAAGCCATCCAAGTTGAGCGTTGGTTCGATAAACTACATAAAAAAGTGTTGGAATTATACTTTTAAGGATTTTCGCAGGTATAAAATAATTATTAACGGTTTTCTTTTTTATTTATTTTATTATTTTCTTTTTCCAAGAATTGGCAATCTGGTTTTGTTCCACTAAAAGAAAAAACAAATCGGAGTGCTTACAGAGGTCACATACAGGTGCATCTCAATAAATTAGAAATATCATGGAAAAGTTTGTTTATTTAGACAATTCAATTCAGAAAGTGAAACTCATATAATATATAGATTCATTACACACAGATTGAAATATTTCAAGGGTGTATTTCTTTTAATGTTGATGATTATGGCTTACAGCTAATGAAAACCCAAAATTCAGTATCTCAGAAAATTTGAATATTGTGAAAAAGTTCAATATTGTAGACTCACGATGTCTCACTCTCATCAGCTTATTAACTCAAAACTTGACAGTTGTCCAGAACACAGTCATTCACACCCTCCACAAGGAGGGTTAGCCACAAAAGGTCATTGCTAAAGACGCTGGCTGTTAACAGAGTGCTGTATCCAAGCATATTCATAGAAAGTTGAGTGGAAGGAAAATGTGTGGTAGAAAAAGGTGCACGAGCAGCAGGGATAACCACAGCCTTGAGAGGATGGTGAAGCAACGGCCATTCAAGAATTTGGGGGAGATTCACAAGGAGTGGACTGAGGCTGGAGTCAGTGCATCAAGGGCCACCACGCACAGACGTAGCCATGTCATCTGCTGGTTTTGGTCCACTGTGTTTTATCAAGTCCAAAGTCAACGCAGCCGTCTACCAGGACATTTTAGCAGGCACGTGCACAGACATTTTGGGGGGCAGGTGCTCAAACCAAAAAAAAAGGGCAACCATCGCCAAAATTATTTATGAAATTAAAAACAATAATAATAAATTTAAAAAAACTTGATTCTCCCTCATTTGTTTTACTAGTTGATGGCCTGATCCAATATAAAAGAGAGCTGCTACCCTGAGCTACTTGCTGCAGTTCCCTGTCCTTCTGCTTTTGGACTCTCTCTTTTCTTGGAATTATGCTAAAAAAATTTAAATGAGATAAATCAATGTTGTGCATAATAATCAAGAGTGACTTACATAATCTCTATAAAGCTGACAACACAGTACACACACATTTTTGTTTACTGTTTTCTGACAGAGTGGGAGTATAAGCAGCATTACACTAATAATATACCACAATATACCTCACCAGACTGTCATGTAGCTCAACTTAAGACCTACCTTTCATTTCAATAATTACGATTTTAAATGAAACAAAACTAGTGAACTTGTCTAATTTGTAGAACAGTAAAACTGCCTTTAAATTCTCTGTCTGCCTGTCTGTCTGTCTCTGTCTGCCTGTCTGCCTGTATCTCTCTCTCTCTCTCTCTCTCTCTCTCTCTCTCTCTCTCTCTCTCTCTCTCTCTCTCTCTCTCTCTCTCTCTCTCTCTCTCTCTGTGTAACCCTCCAGACAAGTGACTTAAGGAGTAAACCCGAGGCTGCTGCCTAAAGTCCTCTTTTCAGATGAAAGTAAATTTCATTTGGAAATCAAGGTCCCAGAGTCTGGAGGAGGAGGAGTGGGTAGGCACAGAATCCAAGTTGCTCAAAGTCCAGTGTGAAGTTTCCACAGTCGGTGATGATTTGGGGAGCCATGTCATCTGCTGGTTTTGGTCCACTGTGTTTTATCAAGTCCAAAGTCAACGCAGCCGTCTACCAGGACATTTTAGAGCACTTCATGCTTCCTTCCGCTGACAAGGTTTATGGAGATGCTGATTTCACTTTCCAGCAAGACCTGGCACCTGGCCAAACTGCCAAAAGTACCAATACCTGTTTTAATGACCATGGTATCACTGTGCTTTATTGGCCAGCAAACTCGGCTGACCTGAACCCCATAGATTGTATTGTCAAGAGGAATAAGAGAGACACCAGACCTAACAATGCAGACGAGCTGAAGGCTGCTATCAAAGTAACCTGGGCTTTCATAACACCTCAGCAGTGTCACAGGCTGATCGCCTCCATGCCACACCACATTGATGCAGTAATTCATGCAAAAGGATCCCCGACCAAGTACTGAGTGCATATATATGAACATACTTTTCAGAAGGCTGAATTTCGGTATTAAAAATCTTTTTTTTTATTGGAAAATTAGTAATATTCTAATTTTCTGAGATAGAGAATTTTGGGTTTTCATTAGCTGTAAGCCATAATCATCAAAATTAAAAGAAATAAACACATTAAATATTTCACTTTGTATGTAATCAGTCTATATAATATATGAGTTTCACTTTCTGAATTGAATTATCAAAATAAATGAACTTTTCCATGATATTCTAATTTATTGAGATGCACCTGTATATACAGCTGTTGAGTGTCATTGTAAAAGCTGTCTAATGTGTTTCAACATGACCTCTCTATTACCTTATCAAACAAACTCCATTAAGCCTGTGCAGCTTCTGCAGAGTAGTGTAATTAATAATGAAGCAGTTATTCTGCCATGGAGCACCATCAATGAACTAGAGACGATTTTCTTATATATTTTACTTTTAGCAAAGACATTATTAATGTTGTATTGTGAGCAGTTTTCACAGCTTTTCATCATCATTGAAACATTAGTAACTAAAGACAGACAGTTATTTTTCTTTCTGCAACACAAAGTTATGGTTTAGTTACCAAATTTCAAGAAAGTAATATCAACAAACTTTCCTACTTCTCATATTTCTCTCTCTATTTTCAAGTAAACATCATGTAAATATCAGGCAGGAGCGAACTCAGTGAGAAAGGTCAAAGACTCAATGGTTTCATAAAGATTCTGGCTCCGGACTGATTTTCCTAAGTATGAACTTTAGCTCTGACACACTTGCATCTTTCTGGAAAAGATCTCATGTGCAGCTCCGAGTAAACTTGTGATTTATGGCTGACAAGGGAGCTCTGGATAACTTTTGGTCTCAGGTTCATTTCAGGCAGCTCCAGTTTATTCCCTACATAGCAAAGCACTCCCCAAGTGGCCGGCCTCGCCCCGCCCAGAGCTTCTGTGCTGACGTCTATGCTGACAGCTTCCAGCAGATGTGCCACCTCCCAGCATCTCTGGTACAGAGCCGGCCGGATGCTGATATCCTGCCTGATGATCTGCGCTATAATCTTAGAACCAGTCTACATATGCAAGTTAATAACTGTGAGTTACTGAAGTTGCATGTCGTTATAAACTGCGAAAATCCAATTTGAAAAAAACCCATATCTTATAATAGGTTGAATAAATTCAATTGATAGATTTAATAAATATCTGTTGTGTTCAGTATGCCAACCCTGAACAACGTTGGCTTTCATCAGACCTCTTTAAGCACACAGAGATTGACCTTTTCTAAAGTAGAGTCACTAATAAGTGTAACATAAGCAGTTAATTTGTTATGTTTCACCAGACTCGAAGTGTGTAAAAAGTTTTTCAGTTTTTCACATTTTTATGTAAAAGATGGAAAGTTCACCAAAATAACAGTGTCAAATTTGTTAAAAGAATCATTGACTACTCACTAAATGAAACATGCAATTGATTGGACTCTAGATTGTTAGATTACCACCACAGAACCGGCTCATCGTCATTGGGGTCTTTCCAGGGAAGATAAATTTCCCTCGAAGGCCGGAGCTGAGTTCCATTGAGCCTTAAAATCTCCTGGGTTTCAAAAGGCCTCTTCGGTGCCATAACTACATTACAGCTGGTGTTATTGCTGTAAAGGAGTCACGCATGCTTCGAACAAGTCGTGGAGTTACTGCCAGTTGGCCCTGCATGCGCATACGCACTCAGTTTATGGGAATCTATGTGCTTGTGTTTGAAAAGAAAAACATGCTCGAAATCTTTGAGTAGTTAAACAAAATATTTGTCACATTTAACATTTAGCTGTTTCATTTGTATTATCAATCTTGAACGTATACCTCAGGCAATTGATGTAATTCTTAAGTCATTTATTAACTTTTATCAGATTCCTCTGGACACTGCAGCATTTAAAAAATAAGGAGATGCATTATGTTTTGTCGAACCGATTACTTTTATTTTTTACATTACTGTTGATACAATACACTTAGTATGCCAACAATGTGAGCAGACTAAAGACAAAAGGCAAAATGCTCAGCAACCATTTGTGTGCAAAATATGAGCGAAGAGCAACAAAGAAACAAGTGGAAGGAGAGTGGAGACTAAATGGTGTTTCTTAATCTTCTTCTTGTTATTACTGCTAAAAAGCTTTCATATTGAGACATCAAAATCTGCTCTGATCAGACGGGTAGATTTATACTGCCACCAAGTGTACAATCAGGGAAATAACGTTTTGAGTTCCCCTCATAAACAAGCTCTTGTTTTTGCATGTGAAACCAAAAATCTAATTCAGGGCAGTGAACCATGCGATGCAGACCCACATAACTGGAAATCTGCCAGTTTTCCACAATATGTATGATGGAGTGACTTGGAGAAGAACATAAATAAGCTCCTTGCATTGGGTAAACCTCTCTGGTTTACATTATAGCTGTCAGCACCACTTCTCCCACAATCTGCCACAGATGAGGAGCCCATGAGGGGATCCCCTGGGAGCAAGGTTAGATGTTTAACAATGGGTTGGCCTGTTACCACTTATTTAAGACACATCTGACCAATTCAATTACCAGTAGACATTCCTACTGTACAGCAACCGTGTACCCCATTGTCACATGTTCTGCACCAGTGTACACCCTTGTTGCTATGTGGAGACAGGAATTTGAAATTACAGACAGTGTTTTATTTGCCTTTGCCAAGGAGGTACTCTGTTATCTGCATTTGTTTGGTATTTAACATGATTGTGCAGAAACAACGGGGGAGATTACAATGTAATTGGGTGGAAGGATGTGATATGAGTCGGAGTAGAGCACATACAATTTTGGTGCAGATCCAGGATTTTAAAAAGCATTTTCAGACAAGGCATTGATATTTTTGTGAATTTTTAAAGACATAAAAATAGTAAAGGATCTGATATCTATGAGTATGTGTAGTTTGGGGCAGTTTTATTAATTGAATGGGGGTTGTTGGGCCTTGGCAGAGGTATATGCTCAACTTAGTGCTTTTCTATTAGGTCCTTAGGCAAGACCCTACTCACCATTCCACAGTCTGAGGACAAAAGGTGACCAGCACTTTTCTGTCCTGTGGATATTCATCTGGCAAAGTCTTTCTCCTCTTTTTAGATCTTTCTCAAAGTCACAGGTATACAGGTGTGCATTTTCCTAGTTCTGACCTTTTCATAATTTATGATGTTTTATGTTATATTAAAATAGTTTTATCTCTGTATCTGTGCTCTATTGCTGTGTGACCTTCAAATTGCAATTTTTTCTTGTTGCTTGCTTTATATGTGTCCTATTGTTTGCCTTGCATTTTTTTATTTTTAGCTTGTAAAGCACCTTGGTACTGTGTTTAGAAATGTGATAAATTAATAAAGTTTATTATTATAATTTATTGTTATTCCACATTGTACTATATTTTTTAATTCAGCAGCTGCAGCACAGATCATGAACCTAAGCTCCCAATAGAGACAATGTGTGCCTTGTATTGTAGTGACTTTAGCAACGGCCTTGGTCCTATTGACATGCTTCCTATTCATCAATATATAGATATAATACATAGATTTTATTTTGTATTTGTGCCAAGAGGGCCCAGTCGCTACAAACAACACAAAACCACTAGGTGGTAGGCTTTCATTGATGGTGCAAAGAGGTGAGGTTGAACTCCGACTAATTATACCTTCCAACAAGTACAGGAGGTTTTTGTTTTTGTTTTGAGATCTTCAAATAAAAAATATTGATTTGATACATATACTTATATATCACACATCCAACATTAAACTGTGTAAGTAAATATTGGTGGTGTGTGTTATACGTGTATCTGTTTTACATAAAAATAAGACAATTTTTAAATAAAATAGCAACAACAACAACAATATCTGACGGAATATAACGTCTATAAGTATTTTTTTCCTGTCGGTTTTACGGTTAATTCGCCTATTTGAGAAATAGCTTCGCACCATTCACAATAACACTGATGCACATTTTGCGATGGGTGACATACTCCGGCGTAGCGTGGAAGGGCGGTGTTGATGTCGGTACCAAAAAATCATCGATGCGTGCCGCGGTTGAAATCCAACTATCCACCCGCGCGGGACACGCCGAGAGAACACAACCAAGCGCACCCAACGTGCTCCCAAACCCAACGCGGTGACGTCAGGCCTTTGTGCTGGCAAATCACGGCGCACGCTGGGCGGGCTTTGTGAAGCTGGTAGTTGAGTGGCTAGCAGGCTAACTGGAGAAAGGAAGCTAACTAACCGTGCAGAGTGGAAGTGCAAGCTAACGTGAAAGGGAAGAAGGCAACTGTCAAAACAGCAAAAGGGAACATATACATTTCAGTGGGGCGGTGTTCCCGGTAGACGGCCACGCCAACACACTGAGTCGCCAAGTTTAGCCAGGGACCGTTGTTTGCCAGATGCCCGGGGAGCATTTTTGTGGATACTACACCGATTGTCCCCATTTCCAAACGGAAACCATTTCTGGACAGACAGTTCGTGCTAGCTAGCTAAAGAGTGCTGCATCCAGGAGACGCTCCATTGTCCCCTAAACACCTGGACCTGAATGTTGTGTCTGTCATGAGTCCGGCCGGGTGCTCCCATGTGAACGGGTACAAGGTGGATAACTGGAAGCAGAACCTCCGGGTCATATACCAATGCTTTGTTTGGAGTGGCACTGCTGAAGCCAGGAGACGCAAGGTAAAAAAAACCACACACACAGCAACGTTAGCATCAGGAACACACGTGAAGTCATGTTTTAACACACACACACGGACACACACAGAACCGGCGTCCGACACGGAGCTAGACCACCGTGTAGCTGACACTGCTCCTGCAGCGGTGCTAGCACCAGGGGGGCTAGCCGGCTAGGTTATCACCGGTGTGTTAGCTAGCAAGAGTCTTCCTGTGTAGAGGGGGGGGAGCACATTTGTAGGTTTGACCGCAGCTCTGAAATGTGTGTGTGTGTGTGTGTACTCGCGAAAGTGTTAATCATCCAGACTTTATTGTGTCGTGTTGTTAGCAGAGCGGCTGTGTGGTTTGATGCTGTGTTAGTTAGCCGGATTGCTAAAGTTGGGTTTTGATGCAGAGTTGTGGTCGAGGGGCTATCATTACCACACAACCAAGTGGACCCATTGTGTCTCCACACACACACACACACACACTATCACACAATCACACTCTGGGTCTACACTACAGATTATCGGTTCACTGCTGGACTTCACCCCCCCAGGGTCAGTGTGTGTTTCTGCCCTGGTAGTTCATTCAGGAGTTCGGATGCTGGGACGTCCGCTCATTACTTCCATTGCCAGTTTCTCTCCTTCGCTCGCCCCCCCCACCCACACCTGCTCGGCCTCCACAGTGTGAGGTCATCGCAGGACTGTCTGCACTTCCTCTCCCCCCTGATTGTCAACTTGTTCTTTCAAAAAACACAAAAACACAATAAGTCAAACCTTTTATTTTCAATGTGGCTTAGAAAAGATTCATTTGTACGCTGCCTGATTGTTGTCATGAGAAAAATACATGCTTCTCTTATGCATTCCATACGTTTTTTATGTCGTTGTGCAAAAATAGGTGCGTCAGAGTGATGCAGGATGGACAGAGCTGGTGAGTTGATGATTATTCCCTCCTCATCTTCACTGACATACTTGTAGTTCAGATGAATCCTGGCCGGCTTGCTCCCCTCTCCTCTTTGCTCACCTACCTGTGTGCCTCGGTGCCTCCTCATTTTGATGCACTGAATTCTAGATGTGAAGTGAACCCGTGTAGCGGAATAATTCCGCCTCATCCTAGGATCTGCTGCACCAGCTAGTACGACTACCTGGTGGGAGGGTGGACTGGGAACAGAACAGCAACATGGCATAATCCAGTTACAGTAAGGCATGTCAAAGGAAATAGCTGGTGCACAAATGGTCAATGACCCTTTGTTTATAGAGTGTTGAAGTGACGTGCTTTGGTTTGGTGCTGGCAATCTCTGTTTTGATGCTTTGATTAGATTAGGTTAGATTCAACTTTATTGTCATTTGCAGAGTACAAGTACATATGCAACGAAATGCAGTTTAGCGTCTAACCAGAAGTGCAAAAAAGGCAGTAAAAGTACAGAGTATCGTGCATATTAGATAGATAGATAGAGTACTTTATTCATCCCCGAAGGGAAATTAAGTTGTCATCGCATCTGGTATATTTGAATACAATAAAATACAATAAAATACAATAAAATAGAAAATATTGCGGTTCAAAGAATAAAAAAACAGAAGCACAAGATAAAATAAAATAGGTAGATAAGGTGCAGTGGCAAGATGATGGTAATAGTACTGATGATATGATGGTAATGTTATTGTTAGACAGTATATAAAAATAGTACAGTATATATATAGCAGTATATAGTAAAAATGTATGTAATAAATAATACATTTATTAAAATGTAATAAATAAGATCTGTACAGTAATATATATGGAATATTACAGTATTAACAGGAATTGTAAGATATACGGAAGATGAATACACTATGAGCAGGATACAAATAAATATATATAAATATGAATACACTATAGGCGGGATAATACAGTAATAACAAAAAAAAAGCCTGAAGTAGAGAAATGTATGGCAGCTCCAAAGGGTTATCAGGCAGTGGAGAGGGTGACTCTGCAGGATGAACTGTATTCATTCTGATTGTCTAGTTTCAGCAGGAGGTGTCACTGATATAAGCCTGGTCTACCCAGCGTGCTTTCGTTTGTCGCAAAACTGGTGAATGGGGAACCGTTCTTTCAATCAGGTTTGAAAACAACCTCACCGACTCGGAGTCATCACTACCATCCTTGGGGAAAAAAAATCGTTTTAATCTCTCTGCCACATTAAGAAAAACACAGTGACAATAAAAGATCTCCTCCCAGCTCTGCTACCATGCCCTCCTGGTTTGAAGCCAGATCGTAGTTCGCAGTCACAGGATAGTTGGCGTCCAAAGACAATTTTACATGTCAATCTTTCAGTTTGCGCTGTTTATGTGAACAAATCTTTTATGCTCCGCCAGTGTCCCCCACCTCACATGCCTCTGTGTCACCGCGGCCTCAGAATCATGAATAAATCTTACATAACTGACAATAGGCCTGGCTAGGTTTTTGTCCCTGAAAGACTGCTGTGTAATACTGCTTTGAATATAATAGAGGTTTTGTAAGTACGCTGTTCTTGGCATTAAAATCTGTCCTGCTTATGTTTTAGCTTGCATTGGACTTTGTTGAGTAGCAGCTGTGTAACATCTGTTAAATTGTGTAGTAGTGGTTCTGCTCTACCCATTTCCCACCCCCCCCCCCCAGACATTGATGGTCTAGGTGATTGATGCAGAAACAAAGGAGATAACATTGGCTCCCTACAGCCTGATTGCCCTCCACGATGTCCACAAGGGAGGATGGATCTTGTGCCTCATCCCGTCTTGGCTGAGCTTCTTTACCCTCCAACTGTTCTGATATGCAGAGTAGGTGTAGTGCTGCTCCGGTGGTACACAGTGTCTTCTAGATGGAAGTTGAAGGACATCCCCATTCATTGACTGAGGGAAGGATGAGAAGAATTTTTACATTGTATCCGGACTTGGTTTAATCAACAGTGTCTCTAATCCGGAGTACCTCATTTCCCCCCCATGTCTTAACTTCTCTTTTGTCTTCGGCTGAATTCCTGAAAGCTATCACCCTCCCTACTGCCCACTCATATAAATTCAAAGGTGATGCGCAAGAACAACGGTGGAGAATCTACCGCCTGTTTTTCGTGCACAACCATAAAGGCACATGTGTAGAAAAAAAAAGATGGAGGAATTAATGCCATAGTTACGAATTTCCCGAGATGACACTCGGGAGTGTGTCTCTGGATCATTTATCTTTAATTTGGAGACAGTAGCATAGTTATTCTTTTGGCAACGTTGGCCTTGATGAAATGTGGGAGATGACAACCACAAACAAGTACAGAATAGTGTTTTCCCTTTGTTGTCAATGCGATTTTAATTCAGACTAATATCGCTTGCATGTTTCTCCCTTGCACTTTCATGCTTGTGCTCGGTTCCTGTCGATGTGCTACATGTCAAGGGCTGGCAGTAACTAGAAAGGTTCTGATTGGCCTTGCCACATAGCCAGAGGACCTTCACACAATATAAATTGTCAGTTTTTGTTATGTCACAAAAAACGATTTCCATTTCAGAGGAGGAACTATTGCTCTGCTCTGCTTCCTATTCTCTAGCCTCCTATATCCTTCCTTTGACTCCTGTCTCTTGGTCTAATATTTCTGCGTTGTAGTATTTGGTGAGTTTAGTGAGTGCTTGTTTGACTACTGCCACAAGGCTTAGTTTGTTTTTGTTTAAACAGATTTCTGATGTTAAATGAGATTCATGCGCCACCTGCTTGCCAATTACCATTTCACCAAAATTGTACCCAAGGACGTCCACACAGCTCGTTGATAGAAACCTGCCCTTGCTCTTCACAGTTGACTTCATTCCACCTCAGGTCCAAGCTCTGGTCATATTCATAATTTATATATTCTGAATGGCTGTGATGGTGTGAATATTCATGAAGGTTATGGTTATTTATTTTGTTCGCTGCTCCACTCAACAGGATGGACTTAAATTTACTATCCGTAAGAGAAGGTTCTGGGTCTAGTAAAACACTTCTGCCACGATGAAGGAATCTGCCGTGCAGTTAAACCCGAGCTATTACGTTTGGTTGACTGGAAATTGGATCAGATGAAAGGAGAGTGGGTGGGGCTGGCAGAATTTTACAGCCATAACTGCTTTGAAGAAGCTGCTGTCACTTTGATTAAAGGGGTAAGGGTCGTGATTAGAGAGCTGACTGAACAAGACTCTTTTTTTTATCTTCTAGTTTTGATGAATCATATATGATCAGAGGACCCATAACCCCCTCCCCCCTCTCTTTCCCACTAGTTCAAACCCGCTCTCTGATTGTGATGAGAGAAGATGTGAGTGAAAGCGTTTGCATAGATATTTCTGGGAATTTTAGAGGTAGGGAAAAATAGATAGGATGACACATGTTCTTCCTTCTGTCACTCCTTTCTCCCACTTAACACACAAGCACACACACAATGACCCGAGGCCACAGCCCAGCCCAGAGAGCGGTTTATTCTTGGGCTGCGAGCGGATCTCTTTGTCAGATCAGCCTCCATCACATCACAGGCCTGCTCCCTGACTCATCAGCATACGTTTGTAGCATCAGGATCTATTCCTCCAGTCTCATCATGGCCCTCACTTGTTCCTCTTCTGTGCCCACGCTGCTGCTTCTTCCTCCTCTCGCTTGCTTTCGCTTTTTCTATCTGCAAGACCTAGTTATGCCTACAATTCCTCTTGCTTTCTGGTTACCCCATTCAAAATTGTGCCAAAAAATAGCTTGTTCCTTTTTATCATCTTGGAATTTAAATTCTGTAGTTAGTACAGTTTTTAAAAATGACACAAAGTATCCACATGGTTAAACCGTTACACGTAAATATCATTCCATCTTCACAGAAGTTTGCATCTGAAAGTCCTTTGAAATGAAAAGCCAAGCCTCTAATCTTTAATTTCCCTTCCATGTTTTTCCTGTTACCTCGGAGACAAGGTTTGATGATGTCAGATGTTGGTTTCTTTCAAGTCGGTCACTGTGGCCGTGGCTCAGTCATCCAGACTACACAAATGGTGCAAGGTCTGAAACCTCCTCCAAGAGTCGTCTTTGGCTTGCTGTGTCACCTTGTAGCATCCCTTTTCACGTACTATTTCCTCCCAGTTTCTGACTTCAATGGACCTGCTGAGCCTCTGTGCCTTCCTTGCTGTTTATTTCAGAACAGATATGCTAAAGGAGAGGAAAAGCAGCAGTACAGAATGTTTGGCAGCTCCCTCACACTGATACACAATCTTGAACAGGTATCAATCCTATATCAAATGTATGCAATAAGGACATCAACTCAGTGGTGTATGAAACTGCTCATCTAAACTGTGTCCAGCTCTAATACCTCCTCTTGATTCTTTGACCATTTCTCTTCTTTGCTGTCCCTCCATCCAGACCCGCTACATCACATTTGACTGTCTAAAAGCCTGTGGAAAGGCAATGCTGCTACAAAGCATGCTGGTCATGGTCTGAGCCAACCAATGAGGCTGCTGTCCAGCCCTCCCTTAGTATCACCATCTGGCTAATGAGCTGTCAATCACTCTCCAGGGGCTAACCTAGCCCAAAACCAAGAGGCAATCAATCTCTTCACCCAATTGTTCCCCATTGTGGAAACCTTGAACACAAGTGACAGTGTTTCCTGGGACTTTGGTCTGGAAGTGGTTCTATGTGGAAAATCCCCCCAGAAAAGGTGAAGATGGTGGTGTTAAACCTTTTGCAAGATAATGTATTACTTTGTGCACCAGAGTATTTTAAAAGAGAGTTGTCCTCTCAGTCACATTGGCTCGGCTCTGTAGGAATTGCTTATATAGTTGGTGTTCCTGAGGGTAATGTTCAAGACTTTGTGGACCCTAATCGGCTCAAATAGGAAAAATAACAAATCAACATGCGAGCAGATGGGATTTAAGTCCACTGGGACAAGTCAGAAGCTCAGATGCTTCAGCCACAGTCCTTTCTCTGCCTGTGAGTGTTATTTTGTTGAAGCATTGTGGTTGTTGGCTTTGTGTGGCATCTGCAAGGTTTGACAAATGATCACTGGAGGTTGACTGTTTACCATCTGTGCAGGTTAACATACACAATCTATCCACAGGCTTTTTGTTCTTGCTGTACATTATCGTCAGTCTTTCTGCTTCACTTTGTTTGAACCCTTGGTCAGTCTGCATTCAGGTGCATTCGATAGATGTTGGCTCGGTGATCTTGTGTGAGGGATTTCAGTATTGATTCATCATTCCTTTATGAGAAAGTACAGCTGGTTTTTAAGCTTTTCTATTGGTGTGGGGTGTATTCCACTTAACTCTTTATAAACCAGTGTGGCTAAAGCTGCTTTGAGACATGCACCGAAGTCCGGACATTTTCTCAAATTATCCTGATTCCATGAGAATATGAAGGAAAATGTCCCCAAAAATTCCCATAGAGTGGGCGTGTTGATACAATTTCTAACCCAAAACTAGACAAAAAAATATTTTAGCATGAAAAACAGGTGCTTTACACGTAGAAGACACAACGAAGATGTCCTCTTTTGAAAGAAAACAAGATTGAAGATCTTTTGGTGACGACTCTAATGTTCTGGAATTTGTTTTGTTTGCCAGTTTACTACCAAATCATTATATCACACCCGAAACAGCAAACTGTAGCACAAACCGTTTTTTTTTTTTTTTACTGTACTTACAGAAATGCTTACTGCTGCCAATTCATTTCCCCCCCATACCCTCTGATCTCAAGAAACGAGCACAGCCTCCCTCCCCCTAATCGAGTGATCTCAAATCCTATTCACGCATGCACGCCTATGCAGATCCATCACATGTGCCACGAACCCCCTGACAAGAAGTAAGACCCCATCGGCTGGGGCTCAGGGTTGATAATGTCCTTACAACATTGTGTGACAGTATGAGGCCAAACTGATGAAACTGTGGACTAATGTGGCCTCTGATCGGGATGGTGGATCATGATCCTGCTGGTTGCTGACCATAGACTATGATTGCAGCAGGACTGCTTGACATACCGTATTGAAGTGATCCTTCAAAATGTTTACCCTATCAATGCTGCTAAAAAATGATAATCTTGATGATGTTTTCCTACACTTGACATCTATTGCACTTCTGTCCGTCCTGGGAGACGGATCCTCACATGTGGCTCTCTCTGAGGTTTCTACATATTTTTACACTGTTAACAGGTTTTTTTTGTAGTTTTTCCTTACTCTTGTTGAGGGTTAAGGACAGAGGATATCACACCATGTTAAAGCCCTATGAGACGAATTGTGATTTGTGAATATGGGCTATACAAATACAATTTTATTGATTGATTGATTGATTGACTATAACTCAATTGGACGAGGTGGGAAAATCTTCTCTCAAAAAGACCACACGTCATATCGTTGTCAACAAGGGTTACAATAAGCTAGTGAGTAAGAAGGTGAAAAGAGAATAGGAAAGATTTACATTGTGCTTGTGTGTCTCTCTGGGGCTGTTTGAAATGCATACTGCAGGCCAGCCATTGTCATGTGGAGATATTGGGGGGTGGGGTGGTGACAACTTCTGACCAAGGCACTGGCAGGCTGCAGCCCCATGGGGTCAGTCGTCGGCACCGTTCTTCCGCATCATCATCAGTCTCCTCTCTCTGCCTCTCTCGGCTTGTTCCCATTAAATATAGAACCGGAGAGAGCGCCCTGTCTGCGTGTCTCTGAGACGCTCGGAGCAAATGTCTGCGTGTGCACACAGTTTTGTGGGGAGGTTATCTGTGTCTTTTTAATGCAGATTTATAGCCTGCAGTATGCATGTCAGCCATTGTTCATTTTGTAGCTGTATGAGCATGTGTGTGTGTGTGTGTTGAGATGCATGCACAGGCTTCTGAGTGTGAGGCAGCATGGTGAGTCATTGCTCTCATATAGCCCATGCTCTCTCCTCTGTATTGACTCTCCCTCCCGTCCCCTCCCCACTCTGTCCTTTGCAGCAGCAGCGTGAGCTTGCTCGGTTATGGCCAGACCTTTTGTCCACATCATAATCGTCATTGCCATTCTCGCTCGTCCTCATGTTGCAGCTCGTCACGTCCCCGGTTTGATATATCAATGCATTAACCTTAATGCTCAAGGAGGAATAACGCAGAATGTCGGAGATGCTTAGTGTGAGGCATGGCTTTTGCCTTATTTAGATGTCTACGTATGCAGCTGGATCTTAAACATGGGAGGATTCATAGCTGCTCCCCCTGCGTCGTCGTGAGCTGATGGCCACTCATCGCTCAGAGGACCCACAAAGCATGTAATGCTATCTCACATCCATGTTAAAGACGTATCGGAGATCCATTCATCCAGCTAATACCTTCCTGCATCTGTTCTCCCATCAATCAACAGCTTTATACATTAGGGGGTCATTCCACTGGACACGGAGCCCTGCCTGATGGGCCTCAGAGAGCACATCCCAGATGGGAGACGCAGCCTTGCGCAGCACTAGCATGAGCTCTCTACCTGTCGGACACTTGTTCCGGTCATATGAGCCAGTGGCTGATCAATAGCTGATCTAATAGAACTTTAAAAGCCCTGGGCGCACAGAGATGCAGGACTGCTGACACTGAGGCATAGACAGCCTGTGAACCGTGGGTGCGTACGCAGAGATATATTTGCTACCCGCTAAAGGGGTGTTAAGACGGGGGAGGGTGAGGAGGAGGGCAAGGCGTGGCATTGGCAGGGTGTCTTGTTTTTTGACTTGGAGTCCTGGTGCAATGAAGGCGCAGGGCGGGAGGCTTCACTGCTTAGGAAGGACTGGCGACCAAAACGTACATTTAGGATTTCAGATGAACAGCATGTGGTCTGTCTTGTTTTACCGTTTGCTTCTGCACGTAGGGCTTCATCTGGACTCTTAAGAACACAAATGGTGCTTTACTCTCTCTCCCTTTTTTAACTCGTCTGTGCTCCTCTATTCTCTCCGGATGTCAGGGAAACAAGCTCTGCCTTTAAACTTTAAAGAGTCTGCTGTAGATGTCAGTCTCGATCTTGGTTTTAGAGTCAGTCGACACGTTGTTTCTCCCCCTCTGTCTGTCACTCATCCTTCATTCCTGCCGGCTTGGCCTAACAGTCCAATATGTATAAAAACAAAGCTTAGTGTCCGCAACCCTGGATATCCCCACTACTGCAATGTCATCACAATCCCACGTCTACTGATGCTTGGTCAAAACGCAGGCCTGTCTGTGAGTTTGGCAGCCTGTCTGCAGCAGTGGACAGCAGCTTATTTCAAGTGTGCCATGCATCACGCCTCCCTAGTGTAGCACGATGCGAGAAAATGAAGGAAAGTGAATATTGAATCATGTCTGGTCCATACAAATGATGGTCTGCATGGGACAGTTATTTCTACCTTGTACCCACCAGCAGAAAGAATTGTAACTACATTTGCTAATCCGTTTATTAAATCATCTATAGAAGGCACAACCTTGAGGGAAGTCTAACTTAATATTGCTAAAGGTACAAAAGAAGTGGCTCAAAGTTCAGGCAATGTAAAACAATACTGGCTAAAAAACGTGATTATTTCTTTATTTTTGGTGTTTCACATGGCAAGAGATATGGTATTATTGCTATTAGAGATTGAATGATACAAACATAACTTAATTTTTCTGATACATCAGGATGCAGGTCATTTATACAGCCTCACACTAATTGCCCACCTCCAACCATATTAGATTATTTATTTGCAAATCCTTGCTAAGCTAGATTTGAATAAGTCCTTGTGGGAAACACAAGCTGCCAAACAAAGCTTCATAATAAAATTGACCTAAAATGTTGCAGCCTAGTTTAAGGTCATCTCGCGGCTTAGGCTGATAGGCAGTATCAGAGTTGTGTTGTGTATTCAGGCCATTATTGTGTGTTATGCGTCATCCAGAGAGAAGGAAGTGAAACTGCCTGCCACCAACGCTTGTATTTCTCTTGCACAATGAGCATAAACTTTGCTCAGACGGTGTCAGGTTCTTCTATTGTATCGCTTGTTAGAGGATTGCAATAGCAGACAATGCAGCACAGGTGCTGTTGAGTTCACGGATTCAAGTTCTGTAGCCTTCGCGTGTAGGAGTGTGTGAATGTGGCTTCCAAGCTGGTCTTACACAGTGTACCAGAAACTGAAAACTGCTAAATCTCTCCAGCCAATAGTCACTTTCTCATTATGCGTCTCTTCACCTTTGCTTCACGCCTCCTTTCCTTCTGTCCTCTCTCTCTCCAGTGAACCACTCATTGCAGCAGGTCTGTGTCCTGAAAGGCTTCGATTGGATGCGTGTCCTCACCATCTATCCCTTTTGTTATATTTTCCCCCCCCAAAGCCCAAAACTTCTGCTGCACTTTCACTAACAGGTGTTCTACTACGATTTGATATTAGGAATTGACTTTTCTTAAAATGCATCTTAGTAGAAAATATGTAAACTGTATTTTACAAATTTGAAGAGGCTGCAGCTTGTGCCAAACAAGGCTTTACTGTGTTTAAAGACATTAGAGTTGCATCAGAGTTCAGAAAAACATGGCGCTGCTGTAAAAAGCCTCAGGAAACACTGTCGACGACGCTTGAGTTTGAAAAGTCTGCGGCTGCATTGTCGTCTGGATGGACAGAAACAGATGCATGTATGAGAATAATGACGTGGCCACCTGCGTTCACTTCCTGAGTAACTACCCTCTCATTGTCGGTCACTATTATTTTTTCTTGTTGGTAATATTTTCTGTAACTCTGCAACCAACTACAGAGACGACCATCCGTTTCCTGTTAATGACATGCACTCGTGGTGTTTATTAGTGGTTACAACCTATATGTTTCAGGTGTGTTAGTATGGATTGAGATCAGTGTTGATGCAGAGCTACAAGGTGGACAGAGATAGTTTTGGTTTAAAAATCTACTAGACTGGATGTAGCACAATTTTTATCCATTCAATTTTGGATGTGAAATGGGTCTTAAATTGCTCCCATGAAGGTTTAAAAGTCTTGAAAACTGCAGAAACGTTGTCAATGACAATTTCCACCATGTCCACACTCGTCTATAACACTTTGTTTTTTTTTATCATTTCCATCTTGCTAGATTTCCCTGCTGAAATACGAACATTCATGCTAGAATAATCCTTGTCAGTGGCGCCCCCTTTCCCACAGATGTTAAATGATTTTGTGTATAAGGTCGGGGGCCTGCGCACCTGTGCAGCCCCTATAGGCCTCACTTTTGCAGATATGCTGAAGATGTCAGGCATTCTAATGTGCAATTTCTCCAATCTCCTCTGAGTGCTGTAGTCAAACCAATCACACCCATCCCTCAGCCGCTGCTGGAGTGTGTGCTTCAGGCAGATCCTGCCTGCCAAGCATTAAATCCCGTCATGGCCTGCATGTGTTAGAGAGCAAAAGATTCGACGCAGGAAATATGTTGTTATTCAGTTCCATCCATTGGATTTGTCAACGGGCCAAGAAATCTCGAGTCTGTCTTGGTATCAGGTCTATTCACGCACTGTGTCCTCCAGAGTGTTTGTGTGACTGACTGGAAGATACAAATCTAACCGAGCTGCCAGGGACTTCCTGTCTGTTTGTGCCACTCTACATTACAGCTCCTTCCTGCTGTGGAGGATTTTCTCACTATACTGACTCGTCTCCCTCTTTTGTCTCAATTCCTTGTCCCCACCCCAACCCCCTGGTCCTGCCCTCTGATCTTCCCTTACAGGCCAAGTCGTGTATCTGTCACATGTGTGGCGCCCACCTGAACCGACTCCACTCTTGTCTCTACTGTGTCTTTTTCGGCTGTTTTACAAAGAAACACATCCACGAGCACGCAAAGAACAAGAGACACAATCTAGGTAAGTCATGCACCCACTCATTCGTTCCTTACACTGTCAGCATAAATCTGGAAGTAATCTAAATAAAGTAATTGCTTTATGTTAGTATGACAATTATGTATCTTTATGTTAAAAAAATTCATAGGAGATCCATCAATATATTATCCTGCCTTATGTCCACGGCTTTCAGGCCATCAGTCTTCCCATTCATATGCAGCCCTGTGGTCCACTGCAGCATTAGCTATTATCAGTGAAGGATTACAGCATTACTTTGGGCAGCTTCCTCCTCCGAGCAGAGAGGGAGCTGAACCTCGCTCTAACCGCAGCACATTACCATTCTGGTGGGAGCTCCTTAGTAGTCAAATGTCACGGGTTTAAGTTACGACTCTCGCCTTCGCAGAGTAGCGAGGGAGGGGTAGACATCGCTAATCCACATCTGCCAGAGAGCCTAGCTTCCAACCTACATGGCAATTAAGCCAAATGAGGCAACAGTGCTAATGAGCGAGGTTTTTGATATTACTCTGACAAGGACATGCACGTATGGAAACAAGGGGCGGAGAGTGGGAGGGCTTGGCTTGAATTGATTTAATGCATTTCAACAGTTTGGTTACACACGCATACCCCAAGTGCACAGCCACAGTGTTAATTAGCTTTGAGCGTTCCACAGGACCCTCTCTCTGGCATTGGCACTCTGTTCCTCTGCACCTCTCGTCAAATTAATCCAAACTCCCCAGACTGTTAGACGGCGACATTGCAAGCTCTCCTTTTACATCATTTTCACCAGAACATGTCACTCCTCAGGACTCCTTTCATCTCTTCCTCCCTATCTCTTTTTATAGCTACCTCATCCTCTGCAACCCCTTTCACATCTTCCTCTGATTTTCCTTGTCCTTGACTTGATTAAGCAAATTTCTTCCCCATGTCTAGTTCAATACTCATAGTCGGTGCATCTTCTTCCTCGCACTGCCACTTGTGTTGCTTCCATTTTGAGCTGGTCCTCTTCAACAGTGGGTCAAATCCTCAGGAACCCAAATGTCTATAACCAACACCATTGGTTGATTGAGTGTTAGTCTCCCCATGAGCAATTGCTCTCTCAGAATTGAATTATTGACTTTTTCTTTAGGAGCTTTTTTTCATTCATAATAGCATTTAAAAACAAATCTAGCGACTGTTCAGAATCTCATTCATGATTTTCACGTAAATACAGCTGAAATCACCGCAGGGCCATCGTCTTTAATGTATGTAAGTCTGATTGTCGGACAAAAAGATTCAAATCTTTCTGATTCAAAAAGATTTGAATCAGAAAGTATTTATTGCCAAGTAGGTTTACACCTACCTGGAATTTGCTCTGGTTATTGGTGCATACAATCAACATAGAAACATAAAAACACAATAAATACACCACACATAAGAAAAACAATGGTAATAATAAAAAACCAATATATATTTACTCACTATTTACTTCTTATTTACTCACTTTTTCTAATACTTATACAAGGTAACATTTATTTAGACATAAATATATCTCTATAAAAATATATAAAAGATAAAAAATATAAAAAGTGAAGTAAAAGGTGAAATGCACAATGCACAATGCAAAAAGTTATAATCAACAAAAAGTTCAGTTATAATCAGGTGTCTGTCACTATTTCATAATTGTCACAACAGAAACAGTTTCGCATATAAATCATGGACAGCTTTATTGGGATTTCAGCTGTATTAATATACTGTATGTGAGTAGGAGAGAGGTATCTGAATATTGAGCGGAAACTGACATTAGATTAGGCACATTGCCAATGTGATGCAATGGCTTCCAAAACATGCAAATTTACCAGCAGGGTTTAGCTATGTTCTGTCAACAGCCGCTCCTTAACATTTTGAAACACCATACACGGTCCAGCCACATGTTTCGACCCGGACTCGCTCTCTTTCAACCGGATTACTGTTGTCTCGAGAGGAGCATCCTATTCAGTGCATAGTTGCCTCATGTCGTCATGCTTTCGCCAGAGAAAAGAAAGAAGACCTGAAAAAATGATCGTGTTTTTTAAAGTAGTTGTCTGTGTTTTTTTTTTTTTCGTGTTCTCATAGCCCACGCACGCACAAACAGAAAAAGCAGGGGGGGAAAAATGATGGCACTGTGACAACACAACATACACCCGTCAGGTTTTCTACATGAAGAAGTGTTAGCTCACTTTCTCAGTGTGGGCAGCACCAAAAACAGAAAAATGTCCGGTTAAGCTAAAAATAGGTTGTCACGGCAACAGAGCTGAAGTATTGTTGCCGTGGAGTTTGAGAATGGAAGAGGCTGGTGTGTTAGTTGAAAGCTCAGGTGGGGGTGGGAGACGGATATACCTATTCCATCACTGCTTCCCTCACATCTCCGATTATTGTTCGGTGCAGGCGATGACACGCAAACGCTGCAGTGAGTGAAAAATGTAGCTGGAGAAAGCACTTGTCTCAGTCGAGGTTGGACAGTAAAATCAAATCCAATGTGTATCACTGTGCTAAAAAGAAAATCAATTTCTAATTATGCAGCAATCTCTCTTTTTCCCCTCTCTTTTCCCTCCTTACAGCGATAGACTTATTATACGGTGGAATATATTGTTTTGTGTGTCAAGACTACATATACGACAAAGACATGGAGCAGATTGCCAAAGAGGAACAGAGGAAAGCGTGGAAATTGCAAGGTATAGCATTTTTTATTTTTTCTTGTCAGAGAACTCGATGCATCTTTTTTGAAACAAGGCCATCTGAGTTCCCGGCGTCGTCACATTCATGTCACTTTGTATCCGCAGGCATAGGCGAGAAATACACGACGTGGGAGCCGACCAAGAGGGAGCTAGAACTATTACGACACAATCCAAAGCGGAGGAAAATCACTACGAACTGTACCATAGGTGAGCAATTGACTGCACTGTTCGGTCTGCACAATCTTAATCAGCCCCGTTTTTCATCCCCTGACAGGTGTGTATGTGTGTTTGTACATGCGCCCATGGCACAAGTGGACTGGGGATCAGTCATGCATTTACGTGTGATTCCCAGGATCAACTGGACCAGGCAGCCCCCCCACAGGCAGTGCATTCAGGGGGCAGGACTCAGTGTTTCCTCTCTGATAGATGCACACCACAGCGGGCCGCAATTTGTTTGTGTGTCTCTCTAAAAGTTGTTTTTTCTGTCGTCTGTTGCTTTGATATATTTTTTGTTTTGTTGTCTGGTATCTCCCGTTCTGCCTCTGATTTGGTGCGTTCAGCTTTTCAGATTTTACCGTTCCCTCTGCCCACTGTCTGCTGCCATCCATCACCCCTTCCTATCTTCAGACAGCCTGGTTGGTAGCGATGATTGGGCAGCAGACCGAGGACCAGTCTAATGTGTTTAAGCTCTCGGAGCGCTTTCCTCCACCACCAAACTCTGCTCAATTGGATTCGATCCCAGACCTTGCTGTGTCTCACCTGTTCCACTGGCCATCACTGAAGGACTCTAGCTCCTCTTTCTCACCCTAAATGAATCCATTCACAGCTTTGGCATCTGCCCCAGAACACACACGGCTTCGCTGGCAGACCTGACCCGACACCATATTGTTATCTTTCCAGCCACACAACAAAACTACATCTGAGAATACCAATGGCTTTTTATTTTCATTGTTACCCAGGTTTGGCTCTAAATAACAAAAATATATTTGAATGAATTAAAATGTAATTGTCATTTTGTGATATGGTGTAAAAATGATGGTAAAGAATTGAAAATTCCTGAAGCTCTATTTTCTACCACATAAGACTAAGAAGTGCCGCTGATCCTCACAACTGAGGATGTGTAACTATGTGACATTTGGCATTTTCGTTTGATAAAAACAAGATGAATTATTTGCTGATTGATTTTTATGACCATCTATATTGCTTATATGTGTTATTAGGTATGACCATGTGTTATTAGGGCCCGAGCACTGATCAAAGGTCAGGTGAGGCCCTATTGAAATTGTAAGGATTATTATAATTATTATTATTATTATTCAGGCAAATGAATTGGCTTGTTGAGGGCTTGACCATGCTCAAATTCTTACCAAAATTTGCAGAAAGTTAGAAAGTGGTGAAAATGTACGTATTCTGAAGGAATTTTCAATGGGCGTCGCAAAATGGCTCAACGGTGCCCCCCCGAGACCCCTGAAAGGTGTTCACATTGACCGGTCTTCACAAAAATCGATATACAGGTGTATCATGACCAGACAAACAAAAAAGGTCTTAGGTGCAATTGGAAAAACACAACAGGAAGCCTGCTATTTTGCATTTAGTGGCCATTTTGGCCATATTCCACATTTTTACATTCATGTACTTGTACTTTTCATTGTTACCCAGGTTTGGCTCTAAATAACAAAAACATATTTTAATGAATTAAATTGTAATTGTAATTTTGTGATATTGTCTCAAATATAGTGTAAAAATGATGGAAAAGAATTGAAAATTCCTGAAGCTCTATTTTCTACCACATAAGACTAAGAAGTGCCGCTGATCCTCACAACTGAGGATGTGTAACTATGTAACATTTGGCATTTTCGTTTGATAAAAACAAGATGAATTATTTGCTGATTGATTTTTATGACCATCTATATTGCTTATGTGTTATTAGGTATGACCATGTGTTATTAGGGCCCGAGCACTGATCAAAGGTCAGGTGAGGCCCTATTGAAATTGTAAGGATTATTATAATTATTATTATTATTATTCAGGCAAATGAATTGGCTTGTTGAGGGCTTGACCATGCTCAAATTCTTACCAAAATTTGCAGAAAGTTAGAAAGTGGTGAAAATGTACGTATTCTGAAGGAATTTTCAATGGGTGTCGCAAAATGGCTCAACGGTGCCCCCCCGAGACCCCTGGAACGTGTTCACAATGACCGGTCTTCACAAAAATCAATATACAGGTGTATTTCTTTTTGCTACTGATTCAGGAAATCTGTGTAATTTTGTTGCTTTATAACAAGACCACAGCTAAAACTCCGTCAGTCCAGAGAGATGGAGATCAGGTCTTTGCAGGTGATTCAGGTCACCCACACTCCCGAGCCGTATGACTCACCCAGCGCTGTCAGGTCACGTCACGTTGTTCTCACTCTTCACTCCCTCTCTCCTTGTCCCGCAGGTTTACGAGGGTTAATAAACCTGGGCAACACATGTTTCATGAACTGTATTGTCCAGGCCCTAACACACACGCCGCTGCTGCGAGACTTCTTCCTCTCCGACAGACACAAGTGCGAGATGCAATCAAACTCCTGTCTGGTGTGTGAGATGTCGCAGCTCTTTCAGGAGGTACGATACACACTTCTCATGCCTGAACTTGTTACGTAAGTTTGTTTCAACCCCCAAAGAAAAAGAAACGCATGTGAGTTTGAGACAAAAACTGAGCCATATTTGAGATTTTATTTCAATAACCATATAATACAGAATGTTCTCTCGCACCGTAACCTACTGCAGAAGGCTGAGTCACCGTTGTGCTCTTTTGTCGAGTCCAACGAGAGAGGCAGAGAGGAGGGGAAATATCCTGCCTGAAAGGAATGTACAGAGCCGCGTGCAAGCGAATGAGCTGAATGCTCTAATCACACTTTTATTGAACCTGATCCGCCGGCGGGAATTATATTGCACAGCCTTTTATAACCCTTCAATCCCACCGCTGTGATACACAAGTTTGGCATTTTACATCGAACAAACTCGTTGGCCTCGTGCGTTATGTAACGGCTTCCTTGTCATCTCCCACACCGCCTTGCGTTTTACTTACACCCTCTCACTTCCAAATATATACGAGCCCACAGATGGCAAATGGTGTAATTATGACTTAAACCATCACCCCCCCCACACACACACACACACACACACTTCACAACCCGCTCACAGAGCCCAGCCCAAACACAGCTAGCTGTTCATTTACACACGAGAGATAATCGCTCACCTCGATCGCCCAGGGAGGCGGTCATTGATCGAGTATTAAACAGTAAATTTCGGCTCGGTCACGCAAGAAATAAATGCTCAATTATTTAAACGCTCCAACACATATGCTGTTCGTTTTGAAGTCTTCCCACCTCCCTCCCTTATCCCCAACGCTTTTACTTTCGTTACTCGTTTCCAACCCACCTCCACGCTGTCATCAGAAGCCGTCTTCTGACTTTGCAGACACTCCTGCACACAGCTCTTTAGTTTTGAAGGTGAGAGCCACCCTCCCTCCTCCCGCTCCATTGTTTCCCCCCGCTCGTCTCGTCGCGTCTTTCATTTATCAACCACCTTCAAACGGCCCAAATACGAGCGGCGCCTGTACGATTCAAAGAGAGACGTCAGCGTGGCATGTCTTCCTCTCTCACGGCTCAATCAGACTTCCCTGAGAGCTGTGGCGGATGAAGTGAGGAGCGTGCGACAGCTACGTGTTGAAGAGCGAGAGCCCTCTCCGGCATTAACGAGCTCCGGTTTGAACCTCGTCGCAGCATTTGCAAACCCACCGACTCTTTGCACTCTGCTCAGCTCTGTTGCTTTCTCACCCACATCTCCTGACCCCGACCCGGACTGTCACTCACTCCAATTCCCATGGCAACGCAAAAGGCTCTGCAGTGCTTCACACACGGATCTTTCTGCACCTCACATCCTTGTCTCTGAGGGCGTGCTGTCATTAGAGCCGGTGCCGTTAGGTGACATGCGGGTAAATTCGTTTTTGTGTGACGAGGCTTTGCGGAATCAGTAGACAGTAGTAGGGTTGCAAAATTCCGGGAATATTCAAACTTGGAAACTTTCCATGGGAATAAACGGGAATATATGGGAATTAATGGGAATAAACTGGAAATGTTGTAGGTAATTTATACTAACTGTATTTACCTTGTCATATACAGACATAAATATAAACATTTTGTTTTGTCATAGGCTGATTTGAGCCCTGAGGAAACTTTGGGCACTTGACTATATGCTTCTGCATCTTTGAGTCATTCTTAACATAGGTCTTTGCACAGTATTTGCAAATGTACACAGCCTTTCCTTCTACATTGGATGGGGTGAAATGTCTCCACACATGAGTGCACCTGGCATTGTTCAGTAGAATAAGATGATAAAAGTTTGTAAAAACACTAATGCAATGCCAGAGATATAAATAGTTAGCCAAACAATTGGAATAGTCTGTAAAAATATTTTATAATTGATGGATAAATGTATGGAAATAGGCTAGATGAACAGATGAACAATCCTCAATCAGCATGCTAATATATTTTCCCCAGTATTATCATCAAAACTTACCTGACTCGTCCTTCACACTACAGCAGGCCTCAGTAGCCCTGCTGTAGAGTGAAGGATGCTGGGAGTTATCTGTGTAAGTGATGGAAGAATGCACAGTGGAGGATTGAAACTCAACATGCAGCGTGGGCTGCATTCCATACATCTTTAAAATAAAGTCTTGAATGATGTTTTTATTGCTCAGCGTTTAATTTGCTCATTTCCCCCCCCCCAAATTCCCCAAATTCCCGAGCTTAACTTCCCATGGAAAGTTTCCGGAAAGTTTCTGGAAATTTACCGGAAACTTTCCGCCCCTTTGCAACCCTAGTCAGCAGTCAGATAATCACCTTGACATACAGGACATTTGGCTTTCTGGCTCAGTAATGAATTATAAATGATGCCTTGTGGCTGTAATATTGGCAAAGAGGTGAAACCAAATAGCGTGCCCATTTACAAAAGCTGGCTAACAATCTCCCCTCTTCACCCCCCCCCACCACCTTTTTTTAAACTTTTCTCCCCTGCTCCCAGTTCTACTCGGGCCACCGCTCGCCCCACATTCCCTTCCGGCTGCTGCACCTGGTGTGGACTCACGCACGTCACCTCGCAGGCTACGAGCAGCAAGACGCCCACGAGTTCCTCATCGCAGCGCTGGACGTTCTACACAGGCACTGCAAAGGGGACACTATCCGTAAGCTTCACTCAAATCTCTGAACCAATGACCGTAGTTTAAAGGTTTTTGTAGGCATTTGCATTCTTGGTATATTTTTTTATATCAGACTAGAATAACAGCTTGTTCAACTCAACAAATAAAAAAAGGACGGCGTCAGTTGAGAGACTGAGCAAAGTGTGTCTGTCGGGCTGTGCCACCCACGGTCTCTGGTGCAGCACGTAGAGTTCCACCTTAGATCCAGAGCACAATGCCTCACCTCACTGCAGATAGACTGAAGGAGACTGACAATGGTGCGCACCAAGGGGACAGCGAGCATGAGAGCAGCGGGATGTCAATCTGCCCTCCTGCAGAGCAATGACAGGCTGACTCACCAAAACTAGACCTGGCTGTAAGCCTTGCTCTGATTGGTTATAGAGGACTCAGAGAGTCAGGGGAGTGGGGATGTGAGACAGAGGTCCAGACTGATTCCTTTAGAGGCGTTAAAGAGGCGCTTGTTGTGGTGTCATGTGTTTTATACTTTCTCTGTCCTTTCTTGTCCGCAGGAGACGACAATGGGAAGAAGGCCAACAACCCGAACCACTGTAACTGCATCATTGACCAAATCTTCACTGGTGGCCTGCAATCAGATGTTACTTGTCAAGTTTGCCAGTGAGTTTGTGCACAGTGCATGTTTGGGACCGGCCACTTACACTCCTCTCTATTTTCTCTACATTTTATCCATTCATCCATCACACATGTATCCACGTTGTCCGCTGTAGTCCCCTCTCACAGCTGGGATGATGGATGTGTACACCACCCGTGGTCCTGAAGTGGGTGAACCACCGGTTGTGTCCCCTCCGCTGCTCTTATTTAAAGGTTCAGTCCCCGTGGAGCTGCTGTGAGGGGGGGGTTGTCTAGACAGCAGCACAACCCAGGCATTGCCTGCCTGCCCCCTAGAGCTGTCCTGTCACATTAGCAGTAGCACGCTGCACTGAACTGCAAATCACCTTGCCCAGGCTATCAGGCCGGCCGAGCCCATGCTCAGTGTGACGTTACCTGCCTCTACAAAGAGAAGAGAGGCTGCTGGTGGGGGTGTCTTGTGTTTCATTGTGCCATAAATTGAACCTCATTACACAAATGGTGTTCAGACTGCCTTCTACTAATGGGTTTAGAGAAATGGTGCCATATTGGTGCCTTATTACTGCACCAGAACAAATGCATGACCACTTGCCTTAACAACCATCTGCTGGTACTACTGGGTATTACAGCAGAATCTGATTAACATTAATGATGTGCAACAGCCCATCCTCTGAATTTATACATGTATCTTTAATGCTTGTGTTGTACACTGATAGCATCCATTTCAGCTGGGCAGCAGTCCATCACAGTCATCGGACTGCAACAATTCAAATTCCTTTGAGTCTGTAAAGCCAATTTTCTTTGATGTAACACTTCATTGAATTGCAAATGGACCTGGAAGAACAGTGTGTATGTTACGCACATGCACACGCTCAATCTGCCTCTTGGCTTAAATAAAAACATGATGAGAATCAACAGAGGCCGTGTGAATTAAAGCTCCTGCGTTACCATCCATGTCATCATCCTTTCATCATGTAATAAGTGACGCACAAACCTGCACACAACTACACACTTTTAAACGGGCATAATTGGACTCTCCCTCTCCTTTCTCTAGTGGTGTTTCCACGACGATAGATCCATTCTGGGACATCAGCCTGGACCTGCCCGGCTCATCCACGCCTTTCTGGCCCCTCAGTCCGGGAGGGGATGGCAGCACAGTCAATGGAGAGAGCCACCTCACAGGGTCCACCACACTCACAGACTGCCTACGCAGGTACACCTTCAGCCCATTGGTTGCTTTTCTTTCTGCCTGTCAGGATTTATTTAGCTCTTTTTTGCAACATCTACTTTCTAAAGCAGCTGAACTGAATTCCCCTCTAGCCAGGTTTTATATTGCACAAACCCCATAGGCCAGATGTGTTTGATGTGCAGCACTGCTATTATTTGGGTTTCTCTGTGCTGATGCACAATGACAATCTCCATAACATATTGTTTCTTAATGTATATATTGTCTTATTGTATATATTGTTGTCTTGTTTTTATGTACAGTGCACCAACCACACCATGACAATTTCCAATATATGCAAATATATGTGGCAATAAAAATGATTCTGATTCTGATAAATGTTAAAGTCCTTAAAGGAATCACGTTTGCAACATTTTTGAAAGGAGGTATTTCTGCTCTCTACCTGTTTTTTCTTCCCATCTGCTTCCTGTGCTGCCTCCACATCTTCCAATTCCTACCGATCAAATGTCTGCACTTGAATTCAAATAAATTTCAATCATCCCTCCACTCGTATGAGAGGTCAGATTCCGTCGGCTCAGGCCCAACAACCCTGTTTTCCCCCAGATCTCATCTTCCCCCATCACCTGGTTGTCAGAGCAGGTGTGACCTCTCATATCTCCTCTCCTGCCTCTTCTTTTCTTGTAATTTCTTTATCCTCCTCTCCACTCCACCTAATTCCTTTTCCCCCGTGCCCCCCCCCTCTCTCTCTCTCGCTCTCTTCCTCTCACATTCCCCCCTCCTTCTCCCTCTCTTTCTCTCTCTTGCCTCTCTTCCTTGTGACTTCTTTCTTTTTTCTATTTTTTTTTTTTTTTTACTACTGCAGCTCCTTACACACCCCTAGTTGCTGCAGCAAGTCTCTTAAAGGCACAGAACCGCTTGATGGTGTTGCCGTGGTGATAGAGGCGTTGACAGCACTAGCAGTTCTCTGGGTTGGGTGTACTCGCATACAGAGTGGCTGCACCAAAACTCTCCAGGCAGACTTAATAGTCAAGATGCTCTGATATCATCAGATTAAGTAAAAGCGAGAAATCTGTAACGAGATAAATTTAAGAATATGGGTAAACGAGGGGAAGAAAACACATCGTACAGAAACCATAACGTCTCTTTCTCCCTACTTTCATTCCCTGCCTCCTGTTTTGAGTCTACACATTCTCTCCTCTTACACCGACTCCTCGTCTCTTTTTATGATTGTTATTCCAATCCTCTCTCTCTCTCTTTTTCTCCGCAGATTTACGCGGCCTGAACATCTAGGAAGCAGTGCCAAAATCAAGTGTGGCGGTTGCCATAGTTACCAGGAATCCACCAAACAGCTGACAATGAAGAAGCTCCCCATCGTAGCGTGTTTCCATCTCAAAGTGAGTCAGCCGGTGACAACGCGCTGCCAATTATCACTTGTTACATTAGCTGTCACCGTCTGACAATTTGATTATTTTAAGGGGAACATCAAGCTTTCTTGTTTCTCACGTCTAATTTGATCTGTCATCAAAATAGCAGCTCCAGTTGCATCTGGTAAATCAGGCCGTGTGTGGGTTTCGTTGAAGATCTCCCCAGTTACAGCGCCTTAAATCAAATTTTCAAACTTTTATCCTTTTCATTTATATCTATATTATCCATATTGCGATATGTAAGAAAGTTTATGTCCAGTAATGCGTACCTGTGTGTGTGTGTGTGTGTGTGTGTGTGTGTGTGTGTGTGTGTGTGTGTGTGTGTGTGTGTGTGTGTGTGTGTGTGTGTGTGTGTGTGTGTGTGTGTGTGTGTGTGCGCAGCTGCACATGTTAGCGGTCTGGTACATGTTTTGTGCGTAGGTGTGTTCTTAATGTGATTGTGTTGTTGGTGCACGACCTCCTGCCGTGTAGCCTTTTCACACAGAGTCCCAGGACGCCCATGATCTTAATGACTCGTCCAGTCCGCCACTGTCCATGTTTTATTTATTGTACAGTGATGGAGGCCCATAATGTATTTATGATATTCATAGGAGCAGGCTGCAAGAAGATGGTCTTAAATCAATCCAAGCCTGTTATTATTGTCTTGTTATCAAAGCGTGCATGTGTGACAGCGAGGGCGGTGAACAAGTGTTTCCATTCTCACCGAGATGTGTTTTATTTTGTATGTTGTGTAATGATGATGCCTGTTATTTCTAAATATGTTTCCTCTCCCCATCCCCCCACACCCTCACCCTCACTCTCTCTCTTGGCATTTTTCTGCCCCTTCCCCCCCTCTCCTCTCTCCCCTCTCCCCTCTCTTCTCATCCTTTCGTCTCTCCGGCCATCTCCAGCGGTTTGAGCACTCTGCTAAACTGCGGAGGAAGATCACTACATACGTTTCCTTCCCTCTAGAGTTGGACATGACGCCTTTCATGGCATCAAGGTGAGACTCCCATTGTGTTTCATCCTCACATTTTCTCAGCATTTTCCCAGAGCCGCCCCTCAGCCCCTTTACCAATATAATAAAAGTCACAACAGTTCAACCACCAGCTTTGAATACATATTCTATTTTTACGTAATATCCAACAGCAGGCCCACGGTTTACTCGTTACAATTTCAATATATATAAATGTACTTGTGATATACTATTTATATATATTACGTCATAGATATATATGTCAGTTATGTCACAGTTATGTATATGCATGAATGCTAAATGAGCTCTCTATTAATATATATTAGTGTCAGTAGAGCATGCAGCAGCAGCAGCAGCAGTCTTGCCCCACCCCACCTCTGGCTGTAGCATCCATTCACTTCAGTTCAGAGACACAAGGCTCATTAGTGGCACAGGCAGGAAAGCTATCTGCCTCCATAGATTGGATAATCCTGCCACCTAGTGGAATTGTGTGGCAGTGTAGCATGTTTACACATGCATGCATTAATAATGTCTTTGTTTTCTTTCCCCCCACGGTCCTGTCACCTGCAGTAAAGAGAGCAGAATGAACGGGCAGTATCAACAGACGGTTGATGTATTAAACAACGACAATAAGTGAGTACCTTGGGAAACCTGAATTTACAATGACCTGATTGACTAACACTTATCATCAGTTGTACTCCAGCACAGCAGCACAGGCTAATGACCTGAGGCATCCGTCTGTGACTTCCCCAAATTAAATCAATTTGAAGCCGATTAAAAGCTGTTCAGTTTCCTTCATCCGTTGTAGCTTTCATTTTCCAGGACATTTGCTGGGAATTGACTGTCTTAATACTATTGACAGGTTCATTGTGGTAAAGACAAAAGGCAAAATGCACCGCGCTCTTTAGCAAGCGACAAATTGTCTACAAGAACAACAGTAAAGGTGTTTAGACAAATTCAAACCCCCATGTATGAGAAGGTTAGTTGGGATAGTTAGGACGGGCGATGATTAGCCAGCTCATCAGGGACATTTCTTCTTTTTCTCTAGGTATTCCTTGTTTGCGGTGGTCAACCACCAAGGCACATTAGAGAGTGGCCACTACACCAGCTTCATCCGCCAGCACAAGGACCAGTGGTTCAAATGTGATGATGCCATAATCACCAAGGCCAGCATTAAGGATGTACTCGACAGCGAAGGGTAAGAAAGGGAACAGATGTTAGAAACACTGCGAGTAGCCAACGAGTCACCTGACCTAACTGTTTCCGTCTCTTCCTTTTCAGGTACCTCTTATTCTACCATAAACAGTTCCTGGAGTACGAGTAGTCTCCGTGACCGCCGGCTGTGAAGAACCACTGCTTCTGATGAGAGAGAGCCAAGGGACTGGGGACAGGATGAAACACAAACACACAAACCTACCTGAAACTCTTTTGACTACCAGTCTGCTCTTCCAGCTCTGGAGGACAAAAAACAACGACAACAAAAAAAAAAGACGTGTGAACTCATGCAACCTTTCAACAGAAAAAAAAAAAAAACAAGCACTGAGCTACTTCTTGGCATCTACTTGACAAAATAAAACTGAATGAAGAGGAGAGAAGGAGGAAGAGGAGGAGAGGGGAGAGGCCTCACACCCCCCACGCTCTCTCCACCTTCCCCTTCCTGCTGCAGGGGCAAACTCCGAGTACGACTGACTGTCATGTTGATTGGGCACATCCGGATTTTTCTTACAGTATTCTGACCCTAACCACACACACACACGATACACACACACACGCGCACGCACACGCACACAAACATACACACAACCTCCATTTCTCTCCCATGGTGCTCTCGTTTCAACTGACCAAGCATTTAACTTCGTCACGATGGAAGACTCGTTGTCGTCATATGCACTTGGGACTGAACGCAAAAAAAAAAGAAAAAAAAGAATACAAAACGAAAATCAATGTATTATGAACTTTGCAAGAACATTTTCAAAGGTATGGTTATGATTCTTATCATTTGTGAATTTAGTTATGAAATACTGTACGAATCTAGTATACATCTATTTTTAAGAGCAAAGAAATCATGGGAGAGCTTTCGAGACGCTGCCTTTGCCAGTTGCTGGGGAAGCGCTGCCATGGAAACTAAACAGATTTGGACCTGTGTGTGCTCATGTTCCATTATTTACTGTGTTGATTGTTTTTATTTTTAAGTCTGGTTGAGGGCAGGGAATATCTATTTTTTTAGCAACTCATTGAATTTTTTTTTTGTTTACTGTTATTTTCACTGTTTTCATTGTTTGTTTTTTTTTCATTTTCAGTACGGTCGTATGTCCCCTCGCTGTCCTGGTACTGGAAATTCATTTTTGGACGTATTATACTTTCATTCTTGTGGAATTGTTGGTATAATGATGGTGATGATTAAAATTTGGCTCATCTTTGCTGTTAATGAATTGTACGTTGAATGTGAGCCTTGGGTTTCATGCGGCATTCTGAAGAGGAGACATACATGCGACACGTGAACACCCAGACGAGCTCCTTTATAACCCGACAGGGCTGTGGTCTCTCATCCTAAACACACTTTGAACGCTCTGTGCAACAAAAGCCCATTTAACAACACTGCATGCCACCGGGCTTTCGTGAACATGTGGAGAATTGCCCTCAGTAACGGCTCGAGCATCAAGCTGCCCAATCCCGATTTCTTGCTCTGTCGTTTGTGGGTGGGAAGGCGACTATATGAGATTATATCTGGCTGGTGGGGGGGGGATAAAAACACATTGCACGTATATGGGCACTGTGCAGCCACAGCCCAGCTCGGCTCTGAATCCATCAGTGTTAATCTTCTCCATGGCAACTGGGCGGCTGGTGTCGACCGGTGTGGCTTGTGGTGTGTCTTGCCTCCGCAGTGCAGTAAACCCAGTGCTCTATTCAATCAGTATGCTGTCAAGTCAGACTTTAGATAATGCACATAAACATCAGGGTGTTGTGGTATGTTTATGTTTGAATATCACTGATTGTGTATGTATTATAAAAAATAAAAAAAATGATGATTTTCACTCATGTATAAGATGAGGGCCCTAACCTATCACAAAGTAATGCCACATTAAAAAAAACCCCACATAACCCTGGTCTAGCTGCTCTGTAATTGAAAACAAAAAACATGCATATCCTTTGGGTCTGCTGCAGAACCTCCGCCGGGGGGGCCACAGTGATATCAGAGACTTGTGGTCGTGATGTGTGGAGGAGCAGTCCAGGCCGCCCGAGGACATTCAGGGACGCAGCTGAAACGAAGAGGAAGAGGAGAGCTTCATTATCCGTTTCAGTGATTAAACTCAGAACAAAACTGGATTGTGTATGTGCTGGTTTTCTTGTGTCATATTTCTATCCACCCTTTATTAGGGGATGTTATATTTCCCAGAAGTTAAAAGCTGTCGTAAATACACCAACTCCACGAGCGCTCTGTTGTGCAGTCGCAGTATTAATGCCACCACTGTATTGTCATGCTAGAACCAGAGGAGACAGTAAAGTGTACAGAACCTATTTTTATCCAGAGCTGAACTCAGAGCAGATGAAGATATGCATTTGATTATGGCGCCACTTTGTGGTCGAAACAAGAAGCACAACACTTGGAAACACTTGGAAAATAAAAGTATTAATTTATATTCCTTCAATGAAGCAGCCTCAAGTTCCAACATGTTTTCATACACTTATTACAACATTATTAATATCACCTGAAGATTTCATGTGATAAACTTGTACATTTATGACTTGTGACATGTAATTATTTGGGAAATGATTGTGATATGGAAAACTACGTGTGTACTCTTGTATACATATGTTGCAATCAATTAAAAGATTTTTCATTGAAATGATTAGATTTTAATTGTAATATTTGGTACCTAACTATCATACGATTGCAATGCACCAAAAGAGTATTTGTGTAATGCTTTGTATTCTTTATTTAGTTTCAGCACAACTCTACACAATCTGCTCCATCAAACCTGGTGTTTCAGTCTTATTCAACACAACAAAAACATACATACATACATTTTTATTACAACTTTAAATGATGCTTGAATTTTTGTTCTCCCAAAAAACACAAAACCCTTACAGCGTGAAACTAAAAGCTTATAATGAAAAAAACTACATTGAACCATTACACCAATACAGAGTAGAAAATCGTGTAGTCTTAAAAAAAATGCAACGATGTAAAAAAAAAAGCTGAAAAATAAACCGTAAGCTTTGTCTCTGCTAGAATGATTCAGACAACTTTCAAACAGCTGCATGACATTGTACAACTTATACATGTCCATATTCAATAACAGTAAACAATGTCACAGGCAGGATTTCTTTCATATCTTCTACAAAAACACATAAAGCAGGGTGTTTGATTCCTAATAAACACAAACTATAATATAATATATAAACCGTGTTAGTAACACTGATGGAGTCTGGATTCTTGGCCTGTTGCTGTGTGCTCCTCTTTATTTTGTCGTTTTGTTTCCCAGTCGTCTGAACAATGTCCACATTCAAAATTCATGCCCAGAGTCGTCGCTCTATTATCATTATGCTGATGAATTTAACCACGGGGCCGACACTCGGAGTCGCTGTTGCCATGGAGATATCGGACACTAGAGGTGTGCCGTGTCTTTCTGTGGTAATAAGCTGTTACTGGACAAATTCAGCAGCACTGCAGACACAGAAACTGGATATATGGAGTTTCCATTCGTCATGGCTGGCATCAAAACACACACACACACACAAGCACACACACACAGACACACACACGCACGCACGCACACATACGCACTGTTTTGTACAGGTTTGTGCAGCTATCCATAATGGGGACTTTGCATTGACTTCCATTTATTGTGGACGGCCTAACCAAATCTTTATCCCTTAACCATAACCAATTAATCCCGAACCCTAACATTAACTTAACCACAATTCTCATCTTACCCCTTAAACTTAACCAGGACCTCAGAAATACATTTTTTTGTCTATTTAGGACCAGGATTTGGTCCCTGTGAGGTTTACTGGTCCTGACAAGGTCTCAGTTAATGCAGGAAAACGTCCTTAAGAGGTGATAAAAACAATAAACACACATAGGGTCAGATTTCAATAACTCCTGATGACTCATAGTAATGAGAGGACAGCAACACACAGTGAGTCACAGGAGGAGCTGTGGACTCGCGGAGCAGCACAGCCATACTGATACCGATGATGAGGTGATCAAAGAACACCGGAGCCTTTTGAGGCTAAGTGTTCGAGCCCTTCACAAATCCACGTCTCTCAGACACCTCGGAACTGTGGCCGCCCAAATGCCACTGATTACAAGAAGAGGACGGGTCAGTGTCGGAATACAAAGTGTCGAGCAGCGGCTCTCTCTGGGAGGAGGCGGCGAGGGGAAGAGCAAAGTCCGCCGTACTCTGTGGAGGAGAAATCGAAAAGTCACATCACACAGAGACGACCCGGAATAACCCCCAGCCTGCTGACGTCACAAGCGCAAAATCCAAACTGAAGAATGGAAAAACTCTCCCTCAGTCCTTCACTTCTTTGGGGATAGTGTGCATCCTCTCGTGGTCACTCCATCAGGTGACCTTTGACATACACCACAGCCCTGGGGAGATCTGGCCCTGACTGAATAGTGTAGATGATGCTTCATTTCTGATTAAGATCAGTAACAAAGGCTGAAACGTTAAATAGTACACAATATCTATAAATAAATGGTGAATGAGCCGTGGTAAAGAACAGTCACCAACATGAGTCACAAGCAAGAATATTTATACCACATTGTAGCGGAGGTTCTGTACATCGTAGCAGCACTTTGGTTAGAGGCCGGCTCTGTCGATTGACCGAGCCGGCGACAATTGATTCGACATAAATTATTCACACAGAAATAAACAGGGGGAGGGGGGGGATGACACAGCACTAAATATCTGTAAACTCACCCAACACTGATGTTTACATTTACGTTTTAACACAATTAAACTGCTCCCACGAATTAGGAAGAAAAAGCGACTCTCGCTGAGAATCAATGACACTTGACATTCATTGGTCTGGAAACATCATCACTTACATACAAGAGTTTGAAAAGTAAACACAAAGAAAACAAAAACTCTGACTTTGTGTTCAATGTCTTCGTCCACTTTCTTTTTACAAATATTTACAATCGTACCACCAGGCTGTAGATGAGACAAGTAGTGAAATGACACTGTCAACAGTTTTATCATCCTCATGTTTTACATAAACACACTGATATGTTGTAAGTTCTAAGCAACACAACACTTGTGAGACTTGGCAGAGACCGTCTGCTGGGAACTGTTTATAATCCTGGATCTCCAGGGGGGGGGGGGGGGGGGGAAATCCATGTCACCCGAGGGACCATTTACCTTCCTCCCCACGGTCAATACCCTGCGGGAGGAACAGTCAACCGGAATTCCGTTTCATTTCATTTGCAGCCCAGAGCAAACATTTGTATGAACTTGTGATTGTGTTAGAATGGATTTTGTGTAGCGCCAAAGAAACGCAACAACGAGCCAAAGGCAGATGGAGAAGCCGTCCAGCACGAAAGTATCTTTTTGAGTTTGTTGAGTTGTGTTCCTGGTTTTCCCTCCTCGATAAGTGATAAAGTGATCTTAGAGAGACTGTTTCCTCTTCCACAGAGAGAGAGAGAGAGAGAGATAGAGAGAGAGAGAGAGAGAGAGAGAGAGAGAGAGAGAGAGAGAGAGGGCTGTCTGTGAGCCTCCTCCCTCTCAGATGCTGGTCTGCAGGTCTCCGTTCAGCAGCGTGCTCTGCGTCTCCGTCGGGTCGTTCATCATCCGAGACTTGTCCTGGCGGCTGTCGCTGCGCTCCACCTCGTCCAGCCCCCCCACCTTCTTCAGACACAGCACGTTCTGGAAACTCTTCTTGAAGTTCTCCGAGAGGAACGCGTAGAGGATGGGGTTGGCGCAGCTGTTGGCGTAGCCCAGCACCACCACGAAGGCGAACGTGCTCCGCAGGATAGGCGTGGTGCTGATGGTGCCCGTTACCGAGGTGACGTTGAAGATGTAGAACGGCAGCCAGCAGAAGACGAACACCGCCACCACGATGGACACCATGCGGGTCACCTTCCGCTCCGAGCGCTTCCTCTTGGAGGAGCTCACGCGGATCCCGGACGACTTCACCTTGATGATGATGAAGAGGTAGCACAGGCAGATGACCATGAGCGGCAGGAAGAAGCCCAGGATGAAGGTGTAGAACATGAAGGCGGTGTAGTAGGCCTCCTGGGGCTCGGGCCACACGATGGTGCAGAAGCAGCCGTTGTGCTTGGTGATGACGCCGCTGTAGATGACGATGGGGATGTTGACGATCAGCGACACCCCCCACACCGTCAGGTTGATGGTCTTGGCCATGCGAGGTTTGCGCCACTTGGTGGACCTGATGGGATGCACCACCGCCAGGTAGCGGTCGATGCTCATCACCATCAGGCAGAAGATGGAGGTGAACTGGTTCAGGGAGTCCAGGGTCATCACCACCCGGCAGAGCACGGGGCCGAAGGGCCAGTGGACGAGCGCCAGCTGGATGGCGATGAAGGGCAGGCCCAGCATGAAGAGCACGTCGGCCACCGCCAGGTTGAGGATGTAGATGTTGGTGACCGTCTTCATCTTGGCGTAGCGCAGGATGACGTAGATGACCAGGGCGTTCCCGCAGAGCCCCACGGTGCAGACCAGGAAGTACATGCAGGTGATGATCACCGTGCTGATCTGGTTGAAGCTGGGGTCCGAGTAGTTCCCGTGGGGCTCAGAGTCGTTCCCCGGCAGGAAGCTGTCGTACATGAGGTGGTCCGACAGGTTGGGGGGGGACGACGCAAAGATGAAGGAGTCCATGGTTTCCTCAGTCTCTCTCTCCCTCTCACACCGGGTTATGGCATCCCACCTGAAAACATGAAGACCTGCTGTCAGCAACAGGGTCAGATACTTTCAAATGACCCCAATGATTTCGTATAATCCCGACAGTGACGTCACAAACAACAGCTTTTCCTGTGGAGAACATTTCCTATGTGGGTTGTCGTGTATTCACTAGCGTTAATGATTTTAGCATGTGCTTAAATACAATGACAGGCTGATATATATGATGCTTATCTTTGTGACTCTCAGACATTCCCAGAGAATCCTCCAGATCTTTATTCAAGGAGGTCTGTCCCTCTTTGGAAAGACCTTTTACCTAGGGAATGACCTCTGACCAGCAAATGGATGGGGGTAAAGGGAAGGTCCTTGACCAATGCATTTTCATCTTCATGTACAAAACAACTCCTTATTTAGGCTGATGGCCCTGTTGTGTGACGTCATGTTATCTCTAGTTTTTGGGTCCCACCTCCCACCTATAAAACTTCTTGCCCTGCAGGGAGAAGACAGGTTTTTTACCGTTTGGCTGTGTGATTTCTCCAAGTCTCTAGAGCTCGTCCTGACCTGCACTACTTCTGTGTAATAAACATCATTATACTTGTAAGTACTGGGTCCGCGTTCCTTTCCTTCATCATCAAACTTCGACAACCACATCGACCTCTTGGATGCCCAGAATATACTTCAGGGTTTTATGGGTTTCACATCTCGATCCTCTCACTCTGATAGATAGCACGTGTAAAAAAAAACCAGAAGGATCGAAGGCAGTGATTTCTCCCTGAGGCCGAACCTTCCCCCGTGTGTTTGTTCAGCCTGACGCTGCAGCCGAGGGAAATCACACGACACCCCCACCCCCCCCCCACACAGTCACACGCCCTCCCTGGGGAACTGCTTGCCCTTCCACATGCTGCGAAACCATCAGCTGTGAACGCTTGCACAGAATTCCTTGCTGACACGTTTTTTTTTTTACACTTTATTAGGGGGGTGGGCACCGGTGGTAAATTAATCCCAGCCTGAGTAATTGAACGAGGGGCAATCGCCGTACTGGCCTCGCCCCCCCCGAGTCAGATTGAAGTGCTTGTCATCGCCAGTGCAGGGGGGGCGGGGGCAAACACATCCGGTCTGACAACTTAGTTTGGTGCCAATAACATAAGAGGTTTCATTGTGCTGCTTTATCATTCTCACCCAGCAGCAGCACCGGGCCTGGAGTCCGGCCTCTGGTTGAACAGCTAAACGTTGGTAAAGGTCTGAACTCTGTGTCGGCTGCTGCGTGAGTCCGTTGGATGGACAGAATATTACATAATGTAACAGTAGGAAACACACTGGGAGATTCTTGGCTGCGTAAGATCAACACACACACACACACAGAGAGGATGATTCCCACAGAAACTAAACGAGACAATCATACTGTAGCTCTCTTTTCAGTTGCTGGGCTGAACCATAACTGGAATATATTACAAATCACTGATCAATGTCTGTAGGGGTATTTTAATCTGAATTATGTAATATTAATTTGGCTGTGTGACCAAACTGAGTGAGGTATCCCTGCTATCATTAAAACCAAAGAGCAAGCACTTTAAAAATAAAGCTTAAATTTAGTTTCCCATCAGGCCAACTGGTGGAAAACTATTTAAATAAAGTGCAGACATTAACTTATTTATTTCCTTTGGGGTTTTTCCCCCCCCTCTCTCCTGCTGGGAGCTCAAGGCCATGAAATCTGCTACAACTTTTGCTTTTAGCTGCAAATAGGAAGGAGGATGGATATGCATCTGAATAAATCATCACGTGCTCATAGCGAATCCAGCTCTGTGGGAAATAAAGTGAGAATTGAGGTCGAGTCAGAAATTCCAATGTTAGTAAAACCTGCAAAAATCCAGATGAAGATTTGAGCTTTTATGAAATAGTCTGTTACAACACATATGCAAGAACATCATCATGTTACTGGATAATATTAAAACCATGGGACACAGGGGTGTAACTGTTTAAATTGCCAGTTATCACATGACCCTGTTCATGCATTGCCTTGTTCATAACCATTCACCACTCTCAACCAAAGTGTCCACTAACCTGCTCAGTTCTTCTCTCACTGTAGAATTTCAGTATTTCAGTGTTCAGGGGAGATTCGTCTTTTCCATCTTAAAAAAAAAAAAATATTCCTCAAGTTTTTGTTTCTCTCCGGAGTAGAAGAGCTCTCTGCAACGTGGAGAAATCCCACAGTCTGGTCCGCGTATAGAAAGAACCTCCTCCGACTGGAGTCGAGATGAAGCTGCGACCGTCTCCGGCTGGAGAGAGAGCGCGCATGGATGAGGAGGGACGCACATGACGCCGAGGAGGTGCTCCACCGTCACCCCCCCTCAGAGAGAGAGAGAGAGAGAGAGAGAGAGAGAGAGAGAGAGAGAGAGAGAGAGAGAGAGAGAGAGAGAGAGAGAGAGAGAGAGAGAGAGAGAGAGAGAGATCCACTCAGTCCTACAGATGGAATGGATTCTCATGCCCTTTGCTGTGTGGCACCATGATGTATTACGCGCACGGTGGCAGCCCGATGAAGAAAGGCACAAACACACATTTTGATAGAGTGCAAATGGAGGCAACAGCTCATTTTTTTTTTTTTTTTTTTTTTAAACATATATTTATTGGTTTTATATAGTTTTATACATTTTTTTTTCAAATGTGTTTATTGGGTTTTTCTTTTTTTTTCCTTTCAAGGAAGAGCATGTTCCAAATACAGCAAACATAAGAAACAAGCAACCACACAAAAGAATACAAATAAAAATGAAATAAAATAAAATGAAAAAAAAAAAGTTTTATACATTTACATCAATTTACATACATACAAGAACCTTCCTCAACCTGAACATATGGCAGCATAAATCGAAATAAATAATACAAAAGTCACAGAAATTGCTAAGATATGATAACAACATAAATTCAAGTACAACAAATTAATTACAATGAAAATACTACTTTATTTTAAACTAAATTAAAAAAAAATTAAATATATATATATAAGTAAAATAGAATACAGTCACTAACAAGAAACAGAGCACAGCACACATTCCTCACACCAGATTAGTCACTTCACATTTCCAATGCCTCAGGTCAACCATTTGTCTTCAACAGCTCATTTCTAAGTGGTGAATTCAAACCAACACAGCCAATTAACTAAATGAGTGAAGACAGAGCTCTATATGCTACATATCGTCTCAGGGGACATTCGCGTAATTCGTGCGTAAAGCTGGTTCCGTGCTTTATTGTTCAAAATATGAATAACTTTTTTTACGCACGACACATCCTCCGGGTTTGTCCATTCACTGACAGGGAACAAAGGTATTTCTATGTTTCTTTACATTGGACAAATATTCTGTTGAGATATCTTCGGGGTCTTCAAATAATTCCGAGCTACGCCGATGCCTCCAGTGGCGAGAAGCTGTGTTGCCGGTGGAACATGGCTTTTTAATTTGCCTCCAGCCATCGGTCACAGCAAGGTAGTTTGTCCTGAATGACACGCAGGCACATAACAAGTTTTGGAGACTGTTATCTTGGATTCACATGAAGGTCTCTCCACGTGGCACAACTCTCCTCAAATCAAGAGCTCTTGATTTCCTCCAGTCAGATGATGTTTAGATACATTTTGTCCAACACCTGAGCTTCTGCCAGACATCACTCAGTTCACTTTCGTTGAGTGAGTCATCAGATAAATTCCCTGTCTCCCCATTTAGATATATTGATGTGTTAGAGCAGATGGAATTTACGGTTGTGTTCATTGCATTTCCGTTTCTCCCGTGGGACTGTGAGTGTCTCTTCTTGAGCTGGAAGAGTTTCTATTTCCTCCCAAAGAGTTTCAACAGCAACAAGGAAACCGTCCAATAACCTGCAGGTGCATAAACACCAGGGAAATTAGATTTAAAAAAGCACTGGTTAATTAGATGGTTCAGTTTCTCTCCAGCTGCATAAAGGTGGATGTGCCAGGTCTGTCTCCACAGGCGTCATGCCCCCCCCCCCTCTGACGTCTTGCTCTCTGCTTCCTGACCTGCAGTGAATATGCACTGAACACGTTCTCCTCTGTAACCTTCAATCGTGGCTTCAATTTCACAAGTAATCTGTTCAATATTGGTTTATTTAATTATAACTTGATAGAGCTGCAAGCCGTGACTGCAGATATTCCTGGTTTATGCAGCGTGTGAATGTCATGACTCACGCGTGTAAGTTAAACGCTGTTGAAATGCACAGTGTGGCTCTTCGTGTGTGTGTGTGTGTCTGTGCGTTTGTGTGTTTGTGCTCACTGTGCTCACTGGTCCAGAACGTTTCAACCCTCACAGCAGCAGCACTGACGTTTTTCATCAGGCTGGAAATCGCATCTCTCCGTGGAGTCTGCTGCTCATGCAAACTCCAGAGTCGTCAGGAAGAGAAGCCTTGATGTAAACGAGCCAGTAGGATGCCTTGAAGTGCATTTCAAAATGACCAGTCAAAAAAACACAACGACAAATAGTTGTGTGTAATAATAAATATCCTGTGATTTGTTGATGTGTTTTTTAAAATTTGAGTATTTTGATTTGTTGTCAGATAACTTGTCATTTCTTATTGCTGATGAAGATCAGCAGATGCTTCTTTAAGATGAGAATTAAGAATACAGTCATACAGTCATGATGTTAATGAACTAGAGATTTTCTGATTCCAATAACAGCCTCACAAATACCTCTGATTCTGCAGAAAATGCCGGGTGGGGCCTTGGAGAGCAACTGCTGCCATGGACGTCTTCACTTCCTCTTCGTTGCTCCAAAATGACGGTTGGACTTTATTGCATAGACACTGGCAGGCACTGCCGCAAAGAAGAAGGGATTTCTGTTAGTGCAGCGTGAGCCAGAGTTAACTAAAATGTTGGCAACTTCAGGTTGGAGGGATGCCACAGTGTTGTGTGGATTTATTTGTGTCTTTTTTCACTTTGAGACTGTCGAAATAGACCAAACAATAAGTTCCATGTCATTCATTCTCTGTTAGTATTTGTTTAACCAGAGCCAGGCCGGATAACAATGATAGCAATAACAGGTTCAGTAGCTGTAAAAATAGTTAGAAATGTTATTTTTGTTAATATGCATTGGTATTGGAGAATAATAAAAGTCCAGCTGCTGGAATCGGGAAGGACAAAAGATATGGGAACATTTCTATAGGGAACTCACCGGGTGTCACTGATCGCTCGGCCCTGCTGGCACTCCATGCCAACCCAAGCTGTTTCCTTATCCTTATTTCTTACTGCGAATGCATTTGACATTTCTGTCAAAAACACATAAAATCTCCCATAAATAATTCAGGTAAAATAGGGAACTTGAGCCCTGTGTTTCTTAATAGATACTTTTTAAAGGTCACTGGAGCCCAATAAGCACTGACTGATTCCACAGGGTTGTTTGCCCCAAAACGGAAACAACAATTGCACAGACTGATGTCCGCCGGAGGAAGTTTCTCCCAGCGTCTGTGCAGAGGTTTGTGTTTACATGAGCGTTGGACCGATCGGCTGGGAAGAGGTCACAGGGGAAATTAAACAGATTAAGTAGGGAAAGCAGTAATTTATTACTTCTCCTGCCACGAGGGGCAATCAATGAGCCAATAATGAGATTCTTCTTGAATACAATACAGGTAATTTAAAGTGATGTATTAATTTGCATCTGGCATTTGAACTAGAACTGTTCTCACTTAACTTTCCTGGGAAGTTAGGAAGGGTTAAAAAATATAAAAATAAGTGTTGTATCCGCGTGAAACGAGCGTGCCTGTACATGCTGGTGCCGAATGAGGTCTGGAGTGAAAGTTGGATGGAGCTCAGGGTTGAAGCTCTGATCTTTATTTGTGTTTTTAATCACCGAAGCCTGATCAAGAACCGGTCTACTTCTGGCCCAGGACTGAAATCATTGATTATCCCACCAGGGGGTAAATTGACGAACAATTAGTGGCCCGAGGCGGCTGCAAAATATTCATGTGGATCTGACTCATGCCTTTTGCATTTTTTTTAATGATCCTACTATGAGAGTAATAATTTAACTGGGTGTACTGGGAGATATTGCAGCAATATATTAGCATTGAACAATATTATTTTCTTAGGGGGCCTCAGGGCAAGCTTTTATCATTTTTTGATTTATCCAGAGAAGAATATGAATTTTAATTTGGGGGATTTGCTGTTATGGATCAAAGCAATGGGTCAGATGGGTCAGATTTGTGCTGTGTCTTTCATGCTTGCATAAGTCAATTATTCATGACCTCTTGCACCCATAGCATGTGATAATATTGTTCAGTGATCCACTTTAAATAATGTTTCTGTCCAATTGTTTATTGTGATATTTGCCCTTTTGCGGGTAAATTAATATCAAAATGTTGACATAAAACCATAAGTAGATAATTAGATAATTGTTATATTAATCTATATTATTACGTTCGGAATTGCTGTTTGTCTGTCTGCTGGCAGGGTTACCGCAAAAACTACTGAACTGATTTTATTGAAACTCAGTGGAAGAGTTGGTTATGAACCAAGGAAGAACCCATTATCATCATGTGCTCTCTCCGAGTTCCCCTTCTAGTTATTCATATGCACTTGTAAAGAAAAGCTCATTGAGAATGAAATGGAAAATGATCTGAAAACAACACTTGCCAACCTATAGTGATGTAAAAGGATTATACAAGGTTTCCAATGTGATGTCTTTCAGCCCAAAACCAACAAATATCTAATCATGAATAAAAGCTGGAAAGCTTTCCTGGGACCAGCTACTTTATCATCAAATTAGTTGCCATCACATAAATGATTCATTCTCTTTTATCACCTCAGAGTATGATTATGCTTCTCTGGTGTGCATGTGTGTTCATCTTCATTTCACTTTAAGTCATTGAATATATTTTGTACAGTGATTTACAGAATTGTTGATACCTTGTGTGCCTGCACGAAGCCTTGGAGCCTCAGTTTTCTTTTCACCTTTTATTTGACTTGTTTTTTCTCGTGACACAGCTCGATATTTATTCTCTTAATTTGAACACTGCTTTGTTTTCGACCAGCTAAACCCGGCTGTCTCGCCTCCTTGTCAAATCCGGCTGATTGTTATTTCTCTTACATTTATTTTTCTGGCTTGGTCTGTCAAAGCACTTTGTGAACTCTGTTTTTAAATATGCTGGAGGCGTTCGATTTGAATTTGTCATCCAGTCGGAAATGGGTATTGGTTTCTTTTGTGGCCCTAATACGTCAACCCACATTCTTGCTACTTGATTGTGACTCTTATCGGAAGAAAAGCAGCCTCAGTCAACTTGTGCAGTCTGCTCCATGTGTGCTCTTTAAACATTGCTGTTTATTTACATGCACTGAGTCTGGCTGCTGTGATAAAGCCCACTGAGGCCAACTCCAGCTCCTAGGAGACACAGCTGCGGTGGCCGGGCGATTCTGGAGGAGGATGTTGATCAGCTCCATTGTTGGTGTTTTTTCAGTTGTTCTTCACAAGAAAGCGAGTGACAAGAGAGATGGAGACGCTGCTCCCACCGGCTGTACTTTCTTGATTTTGTCTCTCATATCTTTGATTGTGGAACACGTCCTTCACATGTCTGTCTCAATCTCAATGAAAATTTGGTGTCCCTCTTTGGTTGGTACATGGCCTTCTCTAGCAGTGGAATGAAATGGTCACGAATACAGGTCCATAATGTGCAGTCTCTGTCAAGGCTGTGTTACACAGTGGCCTTCTAATTTTGTGGTACTTATTTTCCTTTCATCCTTCACTGGCTCATAATGGATCTTCTGCATTACTAAACATACTTTTCTGAAATATTTTCAATTTAGAATCTATTCTACGAAGCTTTATTTTGATGCCTGATACTGAGTCAGTCCTTGGAGATGTGATGAGTTTGGATCGTGAGCTGTGGTGATTTCTGAAGAAAATTGAATTGAAAAGACTTCTGTCCAGCTGAGCAGAATATCTAGGACGCGTCTGTAAGTGGACATGAACCACTTCTGCTTCGTAGGCCCAGATGTGCTCCCACGCTGGGACCCAGCAGCCTGGGCTCCCTACAGAAACATCTGGAATCTGACACACAAAGACTAGCTAATTCCGCAATTCCCATAATAGACGCACAAAGACGTTTGACAAATTGAAATGTTGAATCCAAATGAATTGCACATTAATCTGAACGGCTGTAAAATTGGATTTTAAATTAGCTTGTGATTGATGCTGTTGGTGTCGATGAGGTGAAACTTAAAATCCATAATATGTAGCGAGCATTAAAAACAACTAGACCTATCTTATATTGGCTTGTGTACTTACATTATTCAAAATGGTTCCAACAATTTTCAAACCCAGAGGAAATCCCCAGTTTCATTAAAGGAAACGGGACGTTCCATTTTGGTCGACTTTTTAATTGGGTCACATCTGCTTTGCCGCCTCTGCTGTAACTTTTGGGGTAAACAACAGACCCCCTAGTGGCCGAAGTTACTATTGTACATTTACAACCCGTATATGTGGTTAAAAATTAAAAGTGGCAAATCGAAACTGAGTTAAAGTCACAGTCACAACTCGGTTGTAACTGAACATATGTTTAATAATTGATCATATTATGTACGAACACAAACTGTTAATAGAGTTTCGATTTTGGTGCATGTTCCTTCTCCTGTTCTGCCTCCTGTCGCCTGTTTGGGTGTAATGGCTCGCAGCAGGTCACTTCAGTGGTCGGAGCCTGAGAGGCTGGTTCCCAGTCTGTTGTCTGGCACGCCGAAGCAGTCACTGCTCACTTCCCTGTTGTTTACTGTGCTGAGGGAGCGAAAGGCCTGTTGGTTTGGAAGGAGTTTAATTGTGATTGATTGTGTTGGCTGCAAATCGTGCTCACAGATTCAATCCACTAACTTTCTTGTTGTGGATTAAATCTGCCCGTGTTGGCAGAAAATCATTTTAATCACATTCATTATCACTCGATTGAAGATTAAAATGAAAAATACAGAGTTCTTTATGAGGAAGGCAACACATCAGAGACCAGAGCGTCCAAATATGTGACGTGAATTCGATGTCTATTGTTCCGTTTGCTATTTTGTGGACTGTGAGTTTCCATTGTTGGTGTTCTTTCTGTTTGACAGTCAATTCTCACTCATTGGATTTCATTTTCCTTTTGATTGTGCTATCTTAATTAGTACATACTAATTACAATGTAAAAAATGAATCCTTTGCATACTTAGTTCTAATTTCAGTGGCACTCAAATCATAACCTTTATATGTATGTGGGTTGGCGTCTCTAAGTCTGTTTTTAGTTTATGGTTTCAGGGTTAGCGACAGAGCACCATCATTGTCTTTTCGTTTTTTGAGAGAGTTTTATGAAAACGTGTGAACGGCTGTGACATCGTACGACTTTCATTCTGTTTCAAGGATTAAGAAGAAGAATAGAACTTGTGACCTGATGGTTATGACATAAGAAGTCGTGTACACGGTGGTGAAGTCGTGAGAACATCGCCGCTAGGCAACGGAGACAAGAATGCTGCAGAGGTTATTAATTGTGAGCATGTGGCGGGAAATGCAATGACGGAAATATCAACATTCTTCTCCAACGCATTACAAAGACCAAACTAAAATGCTTTCATTTTCCACAGACACACATAAGCTTTTCTATCGACCTTCTCAAGTAACCGTTTACCGAATACTTCTCCAGATATCGTCCCTTTGCTTCAGGTTAACAATGAAAGTAAAACCACACGACCGTATCATGGTTAAAACTTTTTGTGCACTGCAGTGTTTTATCAGCCGGAGTCTCGCCATGACAGCCGTGACTTAAATCCCCGAAAGCTCACATCCAACCACCATGTGATGTCCACACTGTAATGACATGATGAGTGAAGAGTAGTGGAGCTGCTGGTCACCGTGTGCCATTTTCTAATCTTATGAAGTCAGAATTGCTTTTCAGTCCTCTTTCCACTGCCCGGAGATGATAGATAATGCAGCACGGAGGGAGGCAGGTCTCGCCCCTGATTTTTCCGGTGGTCTCTCGCTGAAGGAGCTGTCAGTGCCACAGACCTCCTCGGCTTGGCCACGCGGCGTCTAGCAACAAGCCCCTCTCAGGGTTTATAAATGTGTCTCTAGCAGATAAACGAAGCCTCCTGGTTCATAGAGTGGCTCTGTTTTGATTTCAAATGCCATTTTTACATCTGCAGCCTCGCCGATGGCAAATGTCACATCAAGGGAAGTGAAGAGCTTCATTTAAAGACATTTTTATACCCCCACTTCCACTTCATTAATGTATAGCTTGCAGTGAATGCTGCAAAATTACTCCCTTCTTACTAGTTGCACAAATTAAAAAATGTCTCATTATACCTGCTGGGCTCTTCTTCAGTTTGTTTGACCTTTCCAGATTCTTTCTTATAAAGGTTTTGTATTTTTCCACATTTGCAAATCAGCCTGTTGCTGGGCTTAAAATGAAGATGTATGATCCAAGGCACATTTTCTACAAGCCGGGTCCTGGAGATTGTGGGAAAAATAATGGAGTCAATAACACAGCACTTTGAAAAAAGGATTAAATGTTGGTGCATCAGCGCTTAAATATGGTTAGAGCTACAAATTGATGATGAAGCACCAGACTGCTAATATTTTGCACAGCATCTGTTTTGGACTCCAAACTTATGAGGAGAACAAATATGGATTTATCTCCCATAAAAATAAACACCTAGCAATAACCTGCTATTATACTGTTTGAATGTGGAGACAATAGTGAGGCTCACACAGTCTTGGTCTAAGAAGTTCAGACGAACTACACTTTTCGTTGTTACAGAGTGCCTGCATGCATGTATGCGTGTGTTGGATCCACAGTTAATATATTAGCATTCAGTTAGGGGCAGACCTGCTCTCGTGGAGAAGGTGTCTGAGGTGGAAACCGATCTGCGCATCCATCTGCACCACGCAGACGTCTCATTTACCTCCTGCCAGTGCTCAGAGAGTTAATGACCGACCGGAGATTCAACACGACTCTTTTGGGCATTTGATCTTAATTAATTCAACCCTGTTGATTTATCTGTATTTAGAACAAGCTGCTTTGGAAATGAGCTCAGAAAACAGAAGGCACATGGAGTCTCCCTCTGCAGTAGGATGTGTTACAGGTCCAGTGAGTAAGATTTAGATAAAAGAGATCTATTGGCAGGAATTGAATAGAAATAATTCTTGTGTCTTATCTTAATTGTACAAATTGTTGATTTCTTTACCCTAGAATTGCCCTTTTATATTTAAATACTTCATAATTAAATTGGGAGCGGGTCCCCTCTATGGAGGAGTAGCCCAAACTGGACAAACTAAACACCTTTTGAGTTTTTTATGACAACTGACGGCTACCACGGGTTCTCTGTCATGTTTGGAAGGGGAGGGTGAGGTGAGGGCTATTCAGCTGCAACATGCAACTTCACCACTAGATGCCACTAAATTCTACACACTAAACCTCAAACATGTGTTATAGTCGTATGAAAAATCAGATTTCCAAATAGAGGTTATTTCATGTTTAGATAACGATATATATATTTAGCCATTACACATTAGTCATACCTTGATGGACTGTGTGAAATTGGGGCCGTGTCTTTGAAGATTATAACATGAACTGTTTTTTCCTTCAATCTTCGTGACTCTTGAGTCACGAAGATTGAGCATAAATGAAAAGCATAAATGAAACTGTCCTCACTGAAGTACTGTACCTCTGCTCGACACTTTGAAGCCTGAAACCAGCTTCTCCCTGCTCCCTGCCCGATTGATCCGCTTCCTCTTCATCCTGAATTGCCACTTTGTACATCATTGCTTTTTTTTCATTGGTTATTCTTCTCATCCTCCGCATCTGGAGACTGTGTTTAGGGAACCATTTATTTTACAGGAGCTGGAGTGGATGAACTGAAAAGATCCAATTTACCTTTAAATCTCGTCGTTCCTGCCGCGTCGCTCTACTGTTTGAGTGAGTGAATGTGGAGCTCTCTCAGCTGCTTGTGCAACCTGCACACTGGTACTTAAATCATGAAGAACAGCGACGATTCTGAGCGCTGACCTTGTTAGATATATCAAAACATCAATTGTATTACTTTTAAAAAACCTTTAAAACCAGGCGGGGAATCTGTTTAGCGACATAAAAGCAAACAAATACAGAGTAAGAGCCAATGTATTATTCAGAAACGCAGGTTTAATTCAAGGCAGATACAAGGTGAAGCAAAGTCTTTGAGGAATATAAAACCTACTCACTGGGCTAATGATGTGCACAATGAAATACATTCTGAAACCCTCTTCTCTTTTTCCGCAATTCAATTAGCATTTTCTGTCTGGCTGATTGTAAGCTTTTCATCTCGGCTTCAGATGAGAGAAGAGACCTCTAGGGCTAAATGATGAGATTCTTTTGTAAGGATTCAGCTTATTTCTTGTCTACCCTTTTTATGTGCACTGTGTTTTAGACTCGTCAGACCTTCCACAGGTTCATTAGACCGAAGTGGATGTTGTCAGGGGCATTCGTCTTTAGAAGCTTTGTCTATTATAAGTTAAAAAAACAAAGGTGTTACATTCATTACCGTCTTTTTCTGGAACATGTTGCTTTTCTGAATGGAAAAGGTAGATGACAGCTCTGGCTTTATTCATGTGCGCTCTGTATCCTGCAGGGATTATCTCCGGTGCCATGCACGTGCATATTTATCCTGCTTTAATGCCACTGCATTGAGTCTCAAACACATACACACACACACTTTAACATGCATAATGTCCAAATTTGCAACATCACCATACTTTTGTTTGTATGTGTATATCTTAAGTAAGCTGCCTTCTTTATAATAGTATTTGACTTTCAAAATCCCTTTTGAGTGGATGATATATTTTTTTGCAGATTTGCATCAATGACACATAGTTGCTCCATCAGACGCTCATTGTTGACCCTGGTTTTGCGGACTTTGCTCACCGGTTAGAGGGAATATGTTATATTTAATGTTTTTCTGTCTATTCAGGATGAAAAAGTCAACGACATTGTGTGAAAGATATCTTATTGTTGCTTGACTGTAATGAGTCCTACAGAAAGGGGCCAGTTTCAACAGGGATTGCAGTGAGGGTAGTAGACCTTTTGTCCACGGTTGATAAGTGACGCTGGGCTTGTTGACCAAGTCTCTAACATTTACTAACAGCTTATATCTGTGACCTTGTTATTCAAAGTTTACAGTATCACATCTGACTGTTAAAAAAGCAAAAACACACCAGGACAGACTATCTCTAAAAACATCTGTATTTTTGGGGTTTTTTACTCATCATTGTGTGTCTGAGAGAGACTTGAGTTGTGTGTAGATATGTAATACCTACTTTGTTACTGGGTTGTTGCAGTGTTGTGTACATCTACACCGGCAATCTGACGATTTTATATTGTTTAAACATTTTAAATCTCCCCTGATTGTAGAGATTAGCTGTCAATAGTTTTTTTGTGACCCACTCTAATAACGGATTCACGCTATGCTCACATACGGACAGAATGATTGTCTGTGCAATGGCCGTTCTGATTAGCCAAATTATATCACCATTATATCTGAGCGAGCCAGGGCCTACCTCTTTTTGAAAAAGATTGAAAAGAGTCATGTCGATACTGTGGTGGTGTCAATGATTCACAATGCATGCAAAACACTGGGAAATGTAGAAGTTCATTGAAAGTGCATCAGAAGACATGAGCCTTCCATTGAATGTGGCCAGAGACGCTTCTGAATTCTCGCTGCTGAAAGAATGATGCGACTTCCACCACCTGCAAGAGTGGTGTGAGTGATCGTTCTCTCAAATGTCTCCTCGATGCATCTTGGGAGCGTTCACACCTGGACTCAGAGGTGGCAGCTTGTGACCGTGTCACCTGAGGCAGATGTTAATATCAGGTGTAAACACAGGGTGTCACATTCTGCCCAGTGTGTTTTTTCCATTTATTTCTTTAAAGGATAGGCTCCTCTCGCCCAACAGATCATGTACTTTTGTTCTTTTACTTAATGCATATCTTTTGTTTTGTGTATTCTCCTATCCTAAACAGTTTGGGAGTTATACATCTGTATTAATAAGGTCTGCACAATGTTTGCTCTGCAGCACAGATCACAAACATGCAGCTCAGGAACAGATGGCTGTGTAAAGAGATACAGAAACATGGCAAGTGGCAAACTGGGAGAGGGAGAGCGAGAAAGCGAGGAGGTTGTGTGTGTGCGTGTGTGTGTGTGTGTGTGTGTGTAACCAGCGACACTGTGACAGAGATGGAGAGTTGTGTTCCCTCCGGCTCAAACAAAATAACAAAGTTTCAATAAAGCATGCCCGCCTCTTAATGAGTCTTTAATATTGAATCAACCCTGAGCATTGTTGCTCCTGGAACCTGCCCCGTGTTGTGGGCTGTGTAATAGACGTGGTGATTTGTAAATAGTCCCGTTATGAAATATAAATAGCCCTGAATTGCACATTATATTAATAACACAGATTACACACAGTACGCCGTACAGAAGCCATCAGTGTTTATTCGTGCATAGCAGCATGTTCGCCATGTAAATTATGACTCATTTAAATACAGCGTAGTGCATTGTAATCATCTCTGCGGTGTTGTCGCAGTTTGTGTGACTAACAACTTTGTATGTGACGAAACGACAAGTGACAAACCGACACAGGAAACGGAGATGGAGGGGCTTTCACTGTCTGAAAAAAAACAACAACACAATGCTGGCGAGAATCCTCCGCCCACTCCTCCCACAACTAATGTTACCCAACACAAACCTCCACAAGTCACTGTCACACTACTGGGAATGAGAATCACGGCTTTATGTTTGGTGACATCCCCCCCCACCCCACCACCCAGCCGCTGATGTGCATGAACCGGCCTTAAGGAGTGTAAATTGAGAGGGGGACACAACAGACATGACTCTGTTACCTTCATTAGATCTGCCACAGGAGCAGGAGACCCCAGTGTCTCATGGTGTCAGACGAGCTTTATTATAATACTGGGACACAGAAGGGCAGGTTATTTGTTTATTTGTTTATTTAGAAGGATCCCCATTAGCTCTACCCTAAGACAGAGCTACTTTTAGTGGGGTCCACATTGAAGACATACATACAGATATCAAACATTTAAAACATACATTACAATACCAATATCAAACATTTAAAACACAAGTTAAATTACAAATATCAACAGTTAAAATACATTAAAATAATGATCATACTATTTTAAATTAACTTAGTGGTTATGCAGTTTTACCTTTGTCATGATATAAAACACTGATAGGTAATTCCATAGAAGTGAAAACTGCAAACCATGTATTAGAATACTACACATTTATGTACAGTACAACACCATCTAGTTTCACAAGTATGCTGTTCCCAAGTGTTTCATTATTTGCTTTTTGAACTTACATTTACGTGTCACGTTTATAATTTCTGTTGGTAGTAGGTTGACTTCATGGCTCTGTATCCCACAGTGCGTTTAAGAAAATTGGTATTAGCTCTGGGGAGTGAAAAATGACAAATACGACATCCAGTTTGAATTTTAAATATCCAGATGTAGATAAACTGTGTTTTCATGTTGTTATCAAGGTTGGAAAATATTTCTCTATTGTAAAAACGAGGCCTCGATACGAGCTTGATGTACTTTTCATCCTAATATGTTCTGGTGGATTCCAGTTGGTCGCTTCAACTTGGACGACTGTGATCTCCATCCTCTGTAGTTAATCTTCTGCATGATTGCTCCACTGTGATTTGTTTTGGATTACATGTAACCTGAGCATCAACTGGGTTGGTCGTGGATTTTGTTGCCGGGAATAGATTGAGTCTCTTCAGTTCAAATATCATATCTGCATTGTTTATACTTGTGGTGTTAAAGCGTGTTCGTTTATCCTTTAAGAGAAAATCAGCCGAACTCAGTTTAGTCAATCAAAGTATTTATTTAGGAAACAATGAACAAGTTACAGCAAAGCAATGGGCTTCCACACACTAGTTGTATCTGAGCGCCACGAACATCCGGTGTCTGTCTATTTTATAGCAGTAGATCTTCGTTCCTCCCTCCTCGGAAGTGCGCAGGCGTAATCCATCCTCCTGGCATTTGGAATACGGAAGTAGACAGGGAGACACTCCCAATGACGCTATAGTTGCTCGGCAACCTGTTTACTTCATTAAAGGCCTTGACTCAGCAGATGCCATTACGGGCCAAAACTGTTGTCCAGCGAAGCAAAGAATATTATGTTTCAGCTATATCAAAAACAGACCTGACTGTGTAAACATCCGCAACAACTGAACCCAAACAATGTCACAAAATTAAGTCAACAAAGTCCCTCTGTCTGACCTCCAGAACTTTATCAGACAGCTCCTGGAACTCTGTCTGATGTCGAATGCAGCTAAGGAAATTATGCTTTAATATCAAAAGTTTGAGAAAGTATGAGAACAAGTAAAATATTCATTCTTAATTTGTAGATTAAACCCTAGGAAGGAAAAGGTTATTATTAAATCATTTGTACCAAGGCCTTATATCTAGCTAAAACTACTTTTATCTTCATTTGGTTAAGAGTTCAGTCAGCAAAGACTATATTTAAAAATGTGAAATCCTAACAGTGGCCATTATTAACATATAACAGTGATTTTCCTATTTGATCTTATTGTCACAGATTTTCAGTCATGTGACCGGCTAGAAAGTTTTTAATCTGCACAATTCTCCTTTCTGTGTCGTGTTTTTTGAAAAAGGCTTCGTGTGTGAAGGACGACTGGGATGAAGAAGTGGAACATTTAACTCTCATGGACGTGACATCAGGGCACAATGCTACCGTGACCTAGCTAATAACAGCAGGTGTCAGGATTCATTTAGGACTTGGTGCACCTTGGTACACACACACACACGTTACTCACACACACACAGACACAGGCACAGGCACATCCAATTCCACCCGTGTCATCCTTTTTTTTCATCATAAATGTTGACAACTTGATTATGATGCAGATGCAGTCACTGTGCTGCACTGTTATCTGTTGGAAAAAAAGAAATCACACTATAATAGTTAATTTGATCCAGTCCTGCTGAGCTCAAAGAGCCCGACCACCAAGGTGCTGGATGGTCGTCTTTTGTGTGTAATCCAGACAAAACAGATGTGTATACCACTGTTATACTGTTAAAGCAGCTTAAAGTACAAGTATCACACGATTGTTAAATAAGTACAGATTGCAAAGAAATAATAAAGAATCAGTTCTACTTTTTGTATTCAAATAAATTGTAATTCAAATCACTTTGCTTGTAAATGTCTCCCTGGACCTCTGTGTGGGAATCAGATTATTTCATACATTTTCAGGTGCATGGGGAAAGAAATGACATGATGATAAATGGATCGAATCAACTCAGGAGCAGAATGTAAGAATCTCATTTAAATGAGACGTCGATGTCAAGGGAGTCTGCTTCAGATCCACCTACGTCCTGGTTCCTCACTGCTTCGTTCTCCTGTAATCACGCTCGCCTCCATGAAACCTCTCATTACAGGACCTCACTGATCCCAGGTCCCTCTCAACAGCAGCAGCCACAACTCAATTCATGCTTTTATCTGCTCAGCACAAAGTGGAGATACCCACACAGGTACAGGATTCAAATGCATTGAGAGTTCAAACACTTGAGGTTTTAACGTTGACCCAACAACATTTAGATGCAGCTGAAATGAAAAACAGAATACTTAAACAATCTCAGATCTGCAAGAAGTGGGGAGAATAAAGCCACGGTTTAACACTCTAAATGTCAACAGGCATTTTTCTGTATGTGTTGTTGGCAAATGACATGAGATGCGTCTGAGGCTCAGGATTACTCTGCAGTGGAATTAGCCAAATTTTGAGTTTATAATTTTCACATTAATGCTAAAAGCAATGTCACTCCCATGTATGTTGAAAGCACATTAGTCTGAATTAAGTCTAATTCTAGTTCTCCGGTGAACAGTTATAATGGATAATTATAAAAATGTTTAATTGAAGAGCCAAGCTGAGTAATGAATCGAATTAATTTGAATATTTATCTTTGAGCTTTAAATACCATTCAAATCCTTGGTGAAGTTCACACTCATCCTTGAACTCTTATGTGCTTTGAGATTTTAAGAATCTCCCGACTGACGATGGACTTCTCTCTCTCTGTCTGACCTCGTCGGTGGCCTAATTCTCCAACTCCCCAACATGTCATTACCAATTAGGTTGCCACTGCTGGGAGAGAAATCATGCTGTGCCTTCCTTATTTATACGTGTGTGTGTGTGTGTGTGTGTATGTGCACTCCATGTTGGTGTACACTTTATTAAAGTGTCAGAAGATTGTGGCTCAGGCTCGGGGGGAGTGAAGCCTATGTTTGGCATCATTTATCCCCTGTCCAGCAGAGGCAGAGCCACAAGGCCAGATTTCCTGAGGAGAAAAGAAGCGGGTTGGTTTAATAGAAAGGACATCAGGCTCTATTTTAATGATCCAAGCACATGATCAAAAGTGTCGCAGGTGCAGTTATAGGGCAAGTACAAATCCACTTTTCCTTATAGAGAAAAATTGTCGCTGTATGGTTCAAAAAGGGTTGTACTAGCTAATCATGGGGGCTTTTTGGGTGGAAAATGATGACTGCATCAGTTTGAAATGAAATAAGATAGGCCCTCTTTTTATTTTGAGGGTACATACATAACATATGAGTTTCCTTTTATATCAATATCCTGTGGATAAACACAGTTTTACTTAGGGTATCGAGAAACATGGGCGTACATCCTTATATTATTCAAGTCCTCTGTCCTTAATGAAATGTTGACACCTGATGACATCGCCGAGAGCATTAATCGATTGAGGCAAATAATAAAAGGGTAGAAGGGGACATCCTCAGAAAGTTCATTTTGAAAAGACCTGGAGAAAAGCATTATTTTGTAATTTATCATTTTTATTACATTCCAACCTTTTATTTGCATATTACAGCTCACTGCATGTGGAAGAAATGTCCAGTCCCTCTGTAATTGCCATCTTTGTAATAATATATTTTATATTTTTCATGCAGCTCTCTACATGACCAAACTCAATTTCAATGGACACCTCAGGCATAATTCAGCTGGAAATGAGAGCCGAGGGCAGAATTTACCTGACTCCGCTAAATGTATTTGTTATTTTTCATTATGGTCAGTTCTGGGAGGGATGACATGGATAACTGCGTGGTTTTAACTGCACTGTGTTATTGAACATCTGCGTTTCAGACAGATGGACACACGGTGGGTCGATCACAAAGTCCTTAGGCCATCATACGTACAAAGACTGACTCTGTGGGTGTCTCCAGAGAATTCACACTTCACATTAGAAAGATATACAGAGAACATGTGTCTAAACTAAATCATTAGGTTCACGTAAAAACTGTTCTATCAATTTCCATGAAATTTTCGGGAGGCCATGACCTAAGGAAGAAGTCATTAAAATAAAAAAAATCGGACATTTTTATGGGACTAATATTTATTACTGGGTGCAATTTGGAGCACACTTCAATTGTCCTCCTTAAAACACATTTGTACAAAGCTGCTTTTAATTCTAGATTCTAATCTGAATAATTTTGTTTGGTGTTATTTATTTAATGGTGGTTATGATGATTAATTAATTATTAATTTTAACTTTATTTAAAATTGTTTATTTTTTAATTCACTGTAATTTGTTTTCTCCAATGTCTTTTGTTTTGTTTATGTACAGCACTAAAACATCGAATAGTGCTATATAAATAAGTAATTATGATATGATGAAAATATTGCAGAACTTAAGTCTCCTATGTATTTCAGCCTATATTCATGTATACATATATTCATATACACATCTATATAGTTTGCATTTATAACATGACTATCTATGAAAGGATCCCTCACCACACTTGGGTATATTGGTATAGGAGATAATGAGCCATAGGAGATGGATGAGCTCTCTTTACTGCTCTTAATGGTTTCATAGTGCTGCTTTATGGTGCGTTCCTATAGATATATAGATGGATAGCATGTGCTGAAGAAGTCACAGTCCTATAAGCATAAATCCTGTAATTCTTGTTTTAAACTGTTTAAAGTCTTCAGGTGTCCTTAAAGTCTTAGTTTATAGATGTACTCTTCTGGAATTCAGACTAAATTAAATGATAAGCTTCAAATCATCTGTTCCTGTGATTAACAACGTGGAAGTCGTTATCTGCTCCGAGCAGCACAAACCTTTATTAGCGCCCAGGTTCTCTATCGCTAATTAGTCTTTGTAGCTCCACTGATATTTGCAGAAACACGTCGTTCTTGGTGTTCTCCTTTTGTCTTCATGCTTGCCCGTGATTACCATCTGTGTTTGGCTCAGCTATAGCAGTGGAAGCCGACGTTGTCACACATCAAAGATGGAAGAACGTAAGCAGAGGATATTACCTAAACCTCAGCAGCAGCCGTCCTCTCGTCTAACGCAGGTTCTGAATGCGTCCCGGACACACAAAGACGGGACTTGCTAGCAAGAGGAACGGTGACAGTTTCCTTTTGCTCTGTTTGAAAGGCTAAGGGTTAACCATGTGTTTTCGTGACACTCATTACGAAAAGCATATAGGAGGCTTGATGAGATTCACTTTCATTAGAGCTTCCAGTCTCCCACAAGCAGGATACACGAGCAGCTCATCTCAGAAATACACAAACATGCGCCGCCGGCGGTGGAAGAATGGGCTTTGATTTGCATTCTGCAGAAGATGAGGGATTCTGATGAAGGTGGAAATGATGGCAATGCACCATTTGAACCTGTAATAATTTTCTCTCTCAAAATGATAAACGACCAGTCAGCAGCACAGGGAAGATGTTTTTTTTTCCCGGTACAATAAAATGTCCGGTTTTCCTTCGATTTTCAAGAACCTGATTAATGTGTTTTTCAGAATATAAACTGGCGAGGGTTTTATCTTCCCTTGTGCATTCGAAATAACAGGGACATTCATTATAAGGGAGATCGTAGAACGGACAGTTCTTCCATGATTACAGCCTCTTGATACACAATGCTGCAATTACAAGGGACAAAAGATGAATGTATGTCCAAGGATCCAGGGCAACGGCAACAGACACTAACAAGCATCTGTCCATATATCCATATGTGTGGGAGTGGGCGTTTGCTCTCTCTGGTGTGAAGCCCTTTAAGTAGTCGTTAAGACTCAAAGTGCCACATATATACATTCCATTAACCATTACCGTAAAAGTTGCACCATTCAGAGGCTTTTTTTTTATCAGCACTTATACATTACAGGTTCTATTACTGTGGTTGTGAGCAGGACATCAAAGCATCTGCATGTTATTGCCGCTCCAGGATTCAATCTCTCAGCCGGCCTATTTGCTTTGCTGGCTGAACGAGTCCTGGTCTGGCACATTAAAAAACCTGCTGATAACCGCCTCGTGGAAACAGACAATACCAGCTCTTCGGTGGCCATCTCGGCACAATTGAATACTATTCTTGCTCCGACTTTAAGTTAAATGATTTGCAGTACCGCTCCATTTTTAATCAATATGGAAATAACCGTGTGGAATTTAGAACAGGCGACAGTTTCCAGTGTGTTTGCAGATACTGGTCCTCGATGCTGGACGGGTGGTGGATGGATGTGAGCAGCGGGGCCACAGGAGCAGCCAGTTGGACTGACGTGGAGGATAGGGATTAATGCTTGGCTCCAGGGTGGGTGATTTAGGACAATGCTACCTTTTAATTGATGAAGTACAACAGACAAAAGTTGGTTGACAGTGGGAAGAAAGGAAATACACGAGAGCAGGAAACTGTTGTGGTGAAGGAGTGATAGTAAAGCGTTGATCCGTCTGTGTCCTCTCACCAGATGCTTCGGTGTCTGCACCTCTGAGTTTGGCTCAGGCGCGATGGAGGTGAGAGGAGTAAGGATCGGCTAAATGCAAGATTAAAAAGTGTGTGCTGAGAATATCCCAAACGGGCTGGATATTGGTTTGCAATTTCCTGGTAATATCCTGCGTTATCTGCTTTGCACGGCTGCTCTTGCAGATTGGTTTTGATATCATGTGCATGGCTCCATGTGGTTTGATATATACCTTTATCCTTACATCATCGATGTGTGTGTGTGTGAGGCATAGTGCACGAGTGAAATTTTGACCACTATAGTTATTGTAATAAGTCCGTGCACTGCACATGCAACAGATTTTAACCTAATTGTTAACTTCTTCCCAAGGCGGCTCATATAAAGTTGAAGTTTCATATCCAGTCCCTGTGACCCACCTGTCAATCTCCCTTTGTGCCAATAAATCCTCCTCCTGCTCCGGTTCCCTCAACAGTCCCCGTGACGGACATGCAGTGTGACAGCGAGCGAGCCGTCCCATCAGAGAGCAGAGGAAAATCTATATTTTGAAAGAGGGTGTCACATTTCTTCATTTGGATCCGCTCGGCTTCGTAATGGAACAATCTCAGGTTTGAGAATTGGCTCTAAGGAACAATAAACGTTTCGGTGCCTCGAGGTCCAGGTATAGCTGTAATTCTGATCTTACAAATGTAGTAGAAATAGAAACTAAGAATTAATCATTTGTAGAGGAAAAATACCTTTAAAAGAAACAGAGAGCCGGAGATTCAACATATCAAAGTAGCTCTGCTCAACACTTTAGTGTGTGTCTTAACCAACTGAGCCACCAGGATGCACTGTCCTCCACACGCTGCTCGGGTGCAGCTTTCTGCTGTTTGCAAACATGCCAGTGTCCCGACTCCACAGGTATGTGATGTCTTATGTCCCGGTAACTTCATGACACTCAGAAATCCAGTCTTCCTTGCAGTCTTTTCATATCGTCAACAGACCAGTTGGTGAGTGACGGAGACTTCTCACCTCCCCCTCCCTGCTTGTCGAGCCAGCTGCCGCTCAGTGCAGACATACTGTACTGTGCTCTGGTGCCCGTGTCAGTCACAGAGGAGCTGCACAAGCTGCCACATGAAGAGCTGCTTGGAGGTGGATGAGGTATAAAACCCAACTAACTTTTGTTTTTTACTTTAGAGCCGACCTCGAAGCCTTTGGTTCTGGAGCTGGTCAGGGAAGAGGCCATTGAATTCTGGTGCGAATCCGGATTGAGGGCAGATCAAGAAATAAAAAATCCGACGTGCTCAGGGGACTGATATTTATGAGTGTGTGCAATTTGGTGCAGATCCAGATACAATTCAGTATCTATTAAATTTAAATGTGGACTGGTGGGCCTTGGCAGAGTTATGCTCTTACCGGGTGACATTCAAGTTTTCTCTTTATCCACTTTAAAAGGCCATGAGTCATCACATAGACTATCAACCATTGTCTTTTATTTTAGATTTTATATTTAGGAAAGAAACTGGTCTGGTGTGAAATGGGCTCCTGGCAGAAGAAGCCGAGCTCCATTATCACCACTAGCAGAGGGGCGCCCAAACAGACAGGTTGTGACTGTGGTTGTTGAACTTGAACACAGATGCTTTTCACTGAATGGCCAGAGCAGGCCCATCGCCACAGCTCATTGAATCATAGTTGGATTTTATTGCCTGAAGTGGAGTCAAAATAAAGAGGAAACTATTGGCAAACGGCAGCCAAAGCAAAGCTGGAAAGAAATCAAATCAATCTGATGAATTTATCATAAATGACAACCACAGAGGCAAACTTGTGAATATTACAAATGTTATTTGCACATAAGTTACTAAATTTGAAAGCCTGCCTTGTATTTTGTAGAATAAATAACCTTTGGATAAGCCTTTTGGTTGTTTGGTGTCCAAGGTAAAAGCCAGAATACGGTATCCTGACGTCCTGCCCAGGGCCGATAGGTTCAGAGGTAATCTGATTGGATTTTGGACATCAGAGTGGATTTAATCTTAAATTACGGGACGTTCAAAAGAAAAAAAAGATTCCAGAATCAGATAACGTCATGCAATCCAGTGTTGGGTTTTTGATCTGGATCGAGGGTTCAGTGTGTTTTGTTGAAGAATTTTTTTTTGGTAGGATTTGGAAACCGTTGATCCACAATCTTCCTGATCCCAGCAGAACCACAGATTCCCGATTGATTTCAGGAACAAAATGCAATGGAACCTTATCTCATTGGTGAGATAAGACAGTTTTTTTACCTGAATATCTTCCTTATTTTGATTTAATTAACCATCAGCAATAGTTAAAATAGATAAAGTAGACATTAGCCATTAAAGACTTTCAGTGCAAGAAATAACATATTATTTAGTTCCCACAAGACAATCGCCCTTAAACAGCTTTCAATATCAAAACTCAAATAATATATTCATGACCAACCACAACCACTTATTCTGACAGAAAGCAGGAGGTCGGTCTGCGTCTTCATCAGGTGCAGCATCAGCAACGACCATTTCTCCTGGTAGCAGTGAGTAGAATGTTATAGACTCCCCCCCCGTTGCTCCACTCGCAAAGCACCTCTTCAGATTTCCATTTACGTGCTCAGTCGCACATCTCGTGTTTCCCAGTGAGCAGCGTTGAAGCACGCCTGCTAGGATGTGTCAGATGAGGGGGTGTGTGCAAATCGAAGGGGATTTCTGTCTTGTTTTATCGTGCTGGTTTCTGTCTCCACCCAATTATTGGCTCCAGGACGATCCAGTCCAGTGCTGCTTTGATAACTCGTACAATAGCAAGATGGATGACCCGATCTTGGATAGCAAAGCACCAGGAAGCCATCCTGCAAAATCCAGAATCTCCCTTTAGATAAGCCTCAGATCTGTATCTGGCCTCTGGCTCTCCCAGCCCATGTAATCCGCACCTACTCATAATGGTATAATGTGTTTTTGCCACCTTCCCTGATAACGACTTGGTGATGAAGCATGTGGGCAGTGGATGGAGGAAGTGAAGTGGAGCTGAGTCTGTTTCCCCTGATGTATTTGTGCTTGTTGGTTTAAATTGCTGCTAAGATCCCATGCCCTGTTTGAACATTGTTTTTAGGATCCTGCTCATCACCTTTTTTCTACCTGGAAAACTTCAAGCTATGATAAGAACAAATCAACTCCCCTCAGATACACTCCTGTGGGATTTAACCTTCACACGCATTCAGATGACTTTTAATAAACTGCGTTTCATTATAAAAGACAAAAGGAGAAACTGTGACTACCCACCATCATTATGACAGTGTATGTTGTGTCCGTGGGAATGTGACAAATGCAATTACTTGGCCAGCAATAAACTCAAATGCCAGCCGAGAAGGGAGGTTAGATAGAGTCAGGCCATTAAAATGAAACGCCGCTCGTTAGCTTCTGCTGAATACAACAGATTTGACCTGTTGCTCTTTATTCTTCCTGGGGATGAATAAGCTTGACTACTGACAGGTTAGCATCTCTGTGAAGCTCCACTGAGACGGTCCCTTAAGAGCTAAATGCCAATATCAGCATGCTCACAATGAGGGTGCAAGAATGTAGTCATACGCAGACGACTGGAAGACATTTAGGAAAATAGGATCACCATAGTTCAGTCTAACGGGCACAAGGATATCTACCATAGACTGGTCAGCTTCCAAAAAGTGAAGCCAAAGTATATCTGTCACCCCCTACTGGCCGACTACAGAATAGGGCATAAACATGGCCTTCTGTGTAAGTGGATGTGGCATAGACCAAACTAAAAAGCCTTCTGTCATTTTAACTCGTTCTCATCTCACAGACTAAGTACAAATTTTTACATTACGTTTGGTTTCGAAATGAGTTATTCGATGCAATCGTTTGGTCAGGTGAATGTATCGGCGAGACCCTGATACCACTGCTACATCTCCTCATCGCTACAGTGCAGACTCTGGCTTCAAATGCACAAGATGGCCGTGTTCGTTGTTTTTATATTTTGGCTTCATTTCTGGATAGCGGGAGGAAGTCGAGACGCTTGGTCCATTTATATAAACTGTCTGGGGATCACCAAAATCATTAGAATTATCTTCTGAGGACAAAGGAGGTCTATAAAAAATTTCACAACGCGACATCCATTAGTTTTTAAGACTTTAAACTATAGATTCCAAAAAAGCCAACTCAATGGGCTCAATATGGCCCTTGAGTCGCTTTAAATTTGATCAAGCAGCACCGAATTGTACACACTCATCAAGATCAGTCCCCCACTTGTGTCAGTAATAAAAATCCATGCATTACTAGCTGGGAAAACGCTCTCTCTGGGGAAAAATTGATTTGGTTCTTCCGTGGCCCATACCACCACCTTCCTCCAAGACTGGTTCAGTCGTTCTTTCATCATCCTAACAGACAAACTGCAGAAAGCCTCCTCGTGGAGGTAAAACATTCAGTGAAAGTCTCTGAGCCCTGTTTGAAAGTACAAACGTGAAGGAGCAAATCATTCAGCGCAGACGAGACCCTCCTGCTGTGAAATAAACTGTCTGTTCTCAGTCCTACGCTTTAGTGTTTCACTGGACCTTGTGATCGAGGAGCTGAAATACCAAGTCGGCCAGATGAACAAATGATTGTAATCATTTGAGTAATTTGATAGAATTGACTGCTAGAAAATAGCTCACTCTGTGTTCCAGGCGTAATTACTAAAATCAATGAACAAAAACTCGGGGAAAAGAGTTGTAAGGCGAATGGCAGATGGTGGTTCTGGCTGCAGGAGGCTTGGATCAATCCTCAGAGGACCGCAGAGGTCCTAATGGCACAGGCCTGCATCAATTACAGCTTGTTGGAGTATGCTGCCTCTAAAATTGTTTCCTCTCTTTCAATTTTGTGTGTGAATTCCAAGCTGGATAATCGCTGAGCAAATGCAGCTGTCGCTCGCACAGATTGTCACGTATGAGCATTTATGGTGAACTGGTCACCCTGTGAAACTCTTTCTGAATTTGGAGTGCCATACAGAATCGACAGCCCTCCTCAGACCCGAGAGGACTTCATCAGTTTTCTTGTGTAGCGCACTGTGGCGATGTGATAAATGACCGGGCATCGTGCTGTGGCTGCACACGCGTGGATGTGTGCGACTCACGCCCACACAACAACTGGCCTTCCATCAAAGAAAGCCAGATGTGTCCATTGATAAACCGGCAAACAAATAGTCATGATAGCTCTCTCCATATCCCCTAGTGGAGCCTGTGGCAATATTGATCTCAGGAATAAAACAAATCTACAAGTAACACTGTGCAGCCCGTTTCATCAGTGTTATGTTCCTCTCACAGATGGCTCCGAAGCCCCTGCAGATCTGTTTAGGAGATTTGCTCAATTCGGGGGCACAGAGCTCACAGTCCTCAAAGATTTATGAGACTATCAAACAGGCTGGAGCCTCTCTCTGTTTCTTAAGCCCTCGTGCTGCATCAGAGGAGAGGGGGGGGAGGGGGGGGGGGTATGTTTGCAGAGCTAGATTGATGCCTGTTGTCTCCTCCTGAACGTGGGGTGATCTAACTCCACCTGGAGTCGCAGCATCTCAGTCAAAACAAGCTTCTCATGGAACCAAATGGGGATTTTTAGGCTGAATTATCTAGACGCACTTCCCACGTTTGTTCCGAGGCGCATTCTGTCTCTCCGAGCAGGGACTGGACGAGAATGTGTGAGTGAGAAACTTACAGAGCATTTTAGTGATCTGGGGCTTGGCAGGAAATTCTGATGCAGAGAGGCACAGATGGCCTCCTGGTGGCGGTGGTGGGGGTGGCGGCCGCCGTGCTGTTTTACCAGACGTCTCAGGAGTCAGTGCAGAGGTGGAGAGTGTCCAGAGAGGGTAACTCAAAAACTGGCCAAGGCTGTGAGGTTAAAACTTGTGTAACTCAAATATTGTATGATCTGTATATCTGAATTTACTTTGAGGTTACAGAATTTATATTCAGATACGACCACATTCACAAGAAAGACTTTTTTGCCTTTTTAAAAGTTAGCCAAAGAACATTTTTACAGAGACATGGAACAAAATCATCAGTTGCAATAGCGGGTGTAGTAAAGTAGGAAAACAATCGATGTGGGAGAAATATTTTCTATATCAAATCACAGCGGGGGGGGGGGCTATGATCGATATGCACAGCATGCAACATTCATTTCACAGCTTCTCCTCTCTCATACCTGCAGATACAAGCCGTGGGCATTGAACAGCATCAGGCCCGGTGCTGAATGGTCTTGAGGCATTGATTGCTCATGGATCAACGCCGGATGCTGGCACGGGGGGGTAATCAGAGTACCATGGCACACTGGCTCTGATGACACACAACTGAAGACATCATCAGCGCACTATTCAAGAGAGGGACGGAGGAACAACAGAGTCTGATGGAAGCGGCACGGAGCAGCGCACCTGAGAGAGTCAGTGTCGAGAAAGTGACGGGCCTCAGTGATGAGATGTTTCTCTGGTAACTCCGACACGGAGAGACACAAGAGACACAAGAGATTGGTGCTACAACACTGATTTATTTTATTTTCTGCTGCCGCCAAACAATAAAAATCATTGAACCATCATTGAATCCCCCACATGGACGGTTTGAGTGCTGCTTCAAGTGCTGTATGTGAAACGCACAGTGAATTCCCCTGTGTGTGTGTGTGTGTGTGTGTGTGTTTGTGTGTGTGTGTGCGTACTAGACTTTGGTCTTTGTGATGATCAAATTGAGATTTCTACCTCGAGAGGGAGAAGACCGTTTTGAAAAGTAAACATTTTGGGTGGTAAGAGATGGAGAGAGAGAGGCATTCGGGTTTGTCTTTCCTCCGACCATTGTCAAAAGTGTGTGTGTGTTTGTGTGTGTGTGTGTGTGTGTGTGTGTGTGTGTGTGTGTGTGTGTGTGTGTGTGTGTGTGTGTGTGTGTGTGTGTGTGTGTTGTGAGTAAACAAGCGTTAGACCCTCTCTGCTGTGTGGTGATGCCACCTACTGGAGGAAGCATGGCTGTGCACAGATATTTCGATAAGACAATTGAAGTCCAGCCTGTCGCTTATCATCAAAATTATAAAATCTAATTCCAGGCACGTCTTTGTGGGTCAGTGATCAGCAATCCACAGAGTGTTTGCACACGATGGGTTTATCTCCGTGCACGGGACAAAGTAGTCCTTTGTTGGAGTGATTTATAGGACTCACCCATCTGCTGGAGCCACTGTGGACTTACGACACGGCTGATAAAGACACAATAACCTACAGAGTTGGAAAACACACCCTGGAAAGTGTGATTCAGTCATACATCTGTCCTGGCTGCGGAGATTATGAATTAACTTGCACGCAAACTGGATTTCTATGAGATATTTTGTCCCTGATGGTTTTGATAAGTCAACAGGTGCTGGGTGTCGGTCTCAAAGCCGTACACCTGTTTTATGCTCAAATTCCAACTGCATCCCGCCCTGTGGAGCTCAGCAGCGCCTGTGTCCGTTCTTGGCCGTGTGTTTTAAGAAGGAAAACCAAACATTGGGGTGGGGTGGGGTGGGGGGGAACAAAGGGCGCACTGTGTCTGCTGGAGATATTCGTCACCTGTGGTAACACTATGATGTAGCGGAGCTGGGATTACACGGGTTTAGGAATGTGAGGGGTGACAGTTTGGACAAGATGACTATTGTTGAGGGCAACACCTGAACTGGTAGCAGAGGTGAAAACTGATCAGGAGGAGATGGGGAAGTGGCTCATCGCCGGCCAAGGAACAACTCTGGCAAAGTCCACAAACACGGGATCTTTCTGTCTGGAATGGACAGCGGAGGAGCAGATGAGACATGGTGATAGCTGCCGTGATACATTGTACGAATCCATTACACGTCGTATTCATTTCACTTTTAAGGTCAGATTTTTGACCGAGCTTTTGTTCTCCGGGCTGCTCTGCTTGTTTTTCTCAAAGTTATTATTCTTCGTCCCCCGAGGAAATCCACCTCCCCATGAAAATAAAACACACTTTGCACAAAGGGTGCAGTCCGATGCCAAAAGTTCTCAACTGGCGATGGGGGCGAATAGTTTCCTGATGGTGGCGCTACAACAAACTTTGAAAAATCATAGCAAATAAGCCATAAGTGATAGAACTCCTTGCGTGCACCTTTGGGCGAGAGCAGGATATTTAGGCCTAAAACATGTTGTAAATGAGGCTGTTTCAAATCGAATTTGAATGTTGGGGCTTATGGACACTTGGATAAAACCACAGGAGCAGCACGGAGGCATTTTCTGTTTTTTTGTTGTTTTTTTACATTTGAAGTGGTCACAATTTGCTTTGAATGTATTGGATTTGGCTGCAACACTGTTGTGAGCGATGAGTAGACAATAAGTGAAATTTCCTTTTCCTACTATCCCTACCATCCCTTGAAACTGTGCAATAAGAAAATCATCTCTTTTTTTAAACCCTCCTTCACAGAACCTTCTGAGGAAAAATTCTTGTACCAATTTGAATCTCAAGCAAATACTTTCAAGTTTGAGTCTTTGCCTGTGGCAGATTTATGACGACTCCCAGACCCCTGCTTTCAGAAATCTTGTGGCAATAAAACTTCTCAAACTGCGAGTAGAACAAACTTCTCACAGAGAGACAGCCTGAGGTGTCAACATGTTCCGATTTGAGGGAAAATCTCTGAACAGAACAGATTTCAAGGTCGTAGTCAATTTTCTCAAACGAGAAACTCTTTAAAAACATCTGAAAACCCCCACGGCTCTAACAGCTGTTCTACTAAAATCAACTGTAATAGATCCAGGTAGGAACTATAAAAACGAGTGAATGGTGTCACTATATTTCTCGTCCAGATGGGATGCATTATAAGGAGAAGGCCTCGTAAAGTACACAGAACTATGTGTTTCTCCTTGCAGCAGCAGTCTGAGGCCTGTGCATGAGGCCGACAGCAGCTGGGAGTTTCAGATCTTTCTTTTTAATAACAAGGAAAAGCATGAAATAACATGTGAAGGGCTGGGGACATTTTTTCTCAAACGTGTGTAAGGTGCATGTTACGCAGGTCGGGTGTGAAGGATGTGGGAAGAAAGTGCCTGAGAGGCATGGGGCGTGGTGGAATGTGTCCAGATGGGGAGTGGTGGGGGGGATACGGGTAGTGGTGTGAAGTGGGTGTGGTGGTGGGGGTGGTGGTGGTGGTGGTGGTGGTGGACGTTGCATGAATGATCAATCAGCAAGACAACAAACCAGGGATGGATACTGTGAGCCCATGGTGTCACTTCTGTCCGAGATGTTGCTGCCATCATTCATAACATCTTTACAGATACAATTATCCCTCTTATTGGGTTTCATCATAACAACTTTAAGTCAGAGCTGCAACATGATGGTAACACAACTGTCCCTGGTCTCGCTCCGCTCTCATCTCTCAGCCAAGGACCAACAATCCGACACATGATTGTCTCATTAGAGTAGAAATATGTAGAACGTGCATTGCAACAATGGAAAAATAACCCACTTCAAAGTTTCCTTTTTTCTTCTCTGGTCGAAGCTCCAAACCTCCACCAGGTTGCTTTCATTATGTTTTTGTGTTATCCTGCCAACAAATGCAACTACAAACAAGGTGGAAACATAACATCCAATGCAAACTAATTATCACCTTCAGGATATTATATATAATATATATATTTAATTATATAAATAATCTTTATTGATAGTGCCCTTCAAAACGCTGTTATGAGTTGCTTTACCATTTAAAAAGGAAACCTTGAATGCAAACAATAGAAACAAATGTAAAGCACATCTTGCAGAATATGTATTCATTGATATCTGTTAATATTTATTTCGAGTTTTTCAGTTTTTGTGTCTCTGAAATCTTCCTTTCAGAAATCATCAAGTGTATTGAGTTTTTTGTCAGTTCTGGAGGCTGAGGCTGTTCAGAGTATCACCAGCTGGTGATCTGACAAAATGCCAGTATTGATTCACATTGAATGACTAAAGGTCATTGTGTAGTCATGTGGCTCCACTGTCCAGTGCTCAATGTGTTTGTCTTATGAACATCATTTTATTTTTCATATAATGTGGGTGGGTTACAGGCCTGCAGCTCATCCAAGATCGATTATGTCTGGATCTGGTCCCACATGACCCTGAGGAAAAAGGGTTTGTATAGACCAGTGCACTCTTGAACCAGTTTGACTAATCGACCGTCTCTTGACATTGATTGTCTAGAAAAAAAAAATCAATCTGCAGCTTTTGATGAAATGTGATAACTTGTGTATTTTAGATTGAGCATTCTTCTCTAAATTGGCATTATAATGAAACCTTGAAGGTAAAAAGGAAAGCCTTATAGACACAGACCATGAATTGGTTTTTATATGCATCCACCATGTATTATAAAAACAGATGATGTGTCAACTGTCCACATGGAAAAGGTGAACGCTCGTTCTATTGTGCACCAAGGGTGTGTTTCCTGTGTGTGCGCATGGGTGCAGTGGCGTGTCGGTGTGTATCCGTATGTTCTGTAACAAGTGGTTGCTTGTGTGTGGCTCCGCGGCGTATTGTAGTTATTAAAGTCAGTAAGAAAGGAGTCTTTGTCACGGCCATCATCTAAACCCAGTCACACGGGCCATCTTGTGCCAGAGAGCCCAACTCCTTTTTTTAACCACTGCATTCCTGGGCTGTTTGGTAAGAACACAGGGGTCCTCCTTCTCCCCTCCTCAGCCCCCCCCTCCTCCCCTCATCTGGATTCCTCTCTCCGTCTTCATTTGGCTCCTAATGGCCAAATTAGTCTGAAACACGCACAACCCAAACACTGTGGGCCTCGTGCACTCAGGCACATTGTGCACGCTCACAATCGCATGTGTAGCTTCAGCCCTTGTTTTAGCAACAAGTCTGGAACCTCAAAAACAATCCTGTATCTGTCCAAGTCCCAAAATAAACCTGTGAATGTATCTATGGTCAGATTTATATGTTAAGGGGTGTGGTTTATATCAGTTATATCTGTTACCTCATTGCCATTTATGCTCTTAATAGGTGCAGAATATACATTGTGTATGTAAGCAGTCATAAACTAAATATAATTTCTAACACAATAGTTTAACCTTTTTCTTGAACTGATCAAATTTCATTATTTTTTTTTTAAATCAACTTTAAATGTCATAAAACATTGAGTGAATTACTTTTATAAAAAGATACTGACATGTTAAAGCTGTAATTCGTCAATTAATTAAAAAAAATGGAAATTATAGTTATAAATACATATTTTTCATATGCTGATTTTTTTGTAAGACTTAACCTAAGAACAATTTGCTTTTGGAATTTTAATCTAAAGTTTATCTTTAATTGTCTATTTTAAAATTACAAACTTAAGCTTTAGACAATGATTGGAGGAAAGACAAACCCGGATGCCTCTCTCTCCATCTCTTACCACCCAAAATGTTTATTTTCAAAACGGTTTTCTCCCTCTCGAGGTCGAAATCTCGATTTGAACATCACAAAGACCAAGTCTCTCACACACATACACACACAAACACACACACACACACACACACACACACACACACACACACACACACACACACACACACACACACACACACACACACACACACACACACACACAAACACACTACCTTCTGGCAGCGACTCTCCTGAGCAGTCCAGATTACCTCACTGGACCCTGAACTCGCGCCTCCAGCCCTGGTCACTGGGTTTTTGGAAGCAGACGGTGACAGAGAGCTTCCTCCCATTTTCCTCCAGCCACACTGAGCATCACTGTACACTGTGCCGCCCCCCCCCCTGCATTCCCACCAGCTACAGTCATGTTGCCTACTCTGCTGAAAGCTCGGGGGGGGGGGGGGGGAGCAGCTCAACTTGTGTTTTCTTTGCAGTAATCATTTGCTCCTTGCTCATTTACATTAAGCTCTCTGGTTTTTCGCTGTCTCTCTAACTGTCTTGTGTGTTGCTCCCCACATCGTTTCAGCGGCTGACAAACAAACCATCCATTCATGGGACGGCCAGATTTCCCAAGAAACTCAACCGTGTGTTTATACATTCTTGCAGTGAAAGGGCCTTTCTGCGGTTGAGCCCTTCCACTTTCCCATGTTTCGCTCTCTTTCCTGTTACAGACATTTTCTTGACTTTCTCCTTCTGTTGTCCTCTCTGCCTTTTGTTTCCCCCTAAAACAATGTAATTTGTCTTGTAATGTATTCAGTTTATATCCTGTTTTATATTCCTATATTCTGTGGTGACTGCACAGCCGGGACGTGCACAGACTTTTGAAAGTGAGAGTGTTTAGGATATAGGCAGAAATGAAATATAGTCATGTTTTCATGAGTGTATAATTATCACTTTAAACTAGGAATTGTTGTTTCCATTACCTTAGAATGAGCCACTTAGAACTACATCTGGAGCAGGTTCTGTTCCACAGTCATGTTTCTACAGTGGTTCAGCTCAAAGGCATTTCCCCCTTATTCCCCCCAAAATTATAAACACATTATAACATTAAATTTCTGTACATAAAAAAAGATCATGCAAATAAATTCTATAACTGATTCGAATGTGATGTTATAGTCTCATAATGAAACTTCTTAATGCCACTTCTTACCCTGCATTTTGGTGGAAAATTCATCTCAATCTGAATGAAACATGCATGAGCTAATTTTTCATCTCTGTGCCCCATGCAGGGTCATAACTATCAAACAGTAATAAACGTCCGGATGATATAGTGATTTAATCTATCTTAAGCAAATGTTCGTAGAAAATGTTCATAGCAGGAGCTAAATGTGATGCTGGGCTGAAATATATTCACAATTGCATTAACCACACTTCAAATTTAAATGGGTACATATTTTTTACTACACTCAAATGTACCCTTTTAATGTAATCATTTTTTATGCATATTATATCACAGATATCTCCAACAGGGCGCAGTTAAATAAGTTATAACACAATAGTTTTTAAAACAGAAACTTTTAATTCATAGTTAATCAATAATGGAAGCAGTGTTCTTGTTTTAGTTGCTTTCTGATTCCATTACCTGTCTGTGTGAAAGTGGGTGTGCACCACTGCTCCTCTGTCCTCATGTTTGCTGAGTCATAAACAGTCAAATATGATGCCATGGTTACTGTGCTGCCTTTGTTTAGTGGGTTTGATGTTTTACTTATGTGCAGGCAAACACCCGGTGTGTGTATAGAGACAGAGACAGAAACTGTGCAGCTTGATTTGTTTGATGATGATGACGACGGCGATAATCCCAGTGATGGAAACTTTGCACCTGAACTGGGAATAATCTGAGCAGTTTCACGTCTCCCGTCTTTACTTGGGTCAGTATATTTTGACCGGAGAGGTAGATATTGAGACAGAATAGTGTCTTTGGTCTGTTCTTTTCTCTCAATGGTATTTTCTTACTTTGTCTTTATCCTGCACCACTGTATCTCTATGGATCTTAGTGTTCAGAGCATTGTTTTTTGTCATGTAATCAGTAAATCATCCAACAGGGTCACTTTTAGGACATCTGGTGTTTTTGTGTTGAGGTTCTATTTTGGGACTTTCATGCAGAAAAATGTTAACACCTGGTGTGAGAATGAGATTCTTCCATTTTTTTCTATTTAAATACATGTTTCTTGAAATTCATATTTTATGTTTTAGAGCAGGATCTTGTCAGAGCAATTTCCCAAGGGTCTATTGTCTGGGTTAGTGCTTATGGAATTCTTTTCACACTTTGTTGTGTTAATAATGCACAAAGAAAATCTGAAAAAAGATTGTTTTTAAAGATTAGTCCAACTTTCTGCGATTGTGTCACAGAGTTCTCGTAAGTTTTGTCTTTGCAGCCCAGACATAGTGGATTTATCTTAATCCCTGGATTTAACTCCTGCAGCAGAATGCCTTTTTTTGGGCATACAACCCAAGCAGCCGTGTGACTTCCCAACTCTCACCGGGTTTGTTTTGGCTGAGTTTTCCACACCCTATGTTTCATTTTGCCACCCTGCCCTTTTCCCATGGCACCTTCAGTGATGCCCAGCTGCCCAAACACCAAACAAACCATAATATAGTGAGATGTTTGTTCTCTTATAGTTTAAATTCTTCTTTTTTATTCCTTAAAAGTTAGATGTTGTCTCTGTGACAGGCTCCTTAAATAAGTCGTGATACACTTAAATGATACATGTTGCTTGAGAGCACATTGAGTGTGTTTCATACAATAAATGTACGGGATAAATATACCAAATTGCACAGCTGAAAAAATGCATTGAAAGCTTGAAATCTTATAAAAAAAAATTTCATTATGAAGTTTTGAAATCTTGCATAATGTTTTTAAAAAAGTATATCTGCAAACATTATTTTTGTATTTGAGTATTTGTCCTTCAAAACTGCAGCACCCATTTATTGGTGTTTCTCCAACACATTTAAAACTGAAACATTAAAACATACATTTTTTGAAAGAGTTGACTTCACAAAACCCACTTTCAGAGATTTGTCCGCACGTTTGTGATCACGCGAATCACCTGTTATCCTGCAGCGCTGATCTGAAACTCCGAAACTGAAGATCTAATAAAAGCTGGAAAGACTCTGTTTAAATCATTTTTATCCAATTTCAAGCTTTAAAGCCTCAGTCAGTTGTGGAATATTTCATGATGTTTATCCCATGGCTATTACCTTCAATAGTTGAATTACAGTGGGTGGTTCTGGGGGTCAGAGGTGACGTGAGACTAGATTTCTCCCTCCCCCCCAGTTAACAGGTGAGTAAGATCGGACCTTAAAGCGGTTTCTGTAAAAGCGACAGGTCTGACTTCTTAATGAATGCAGTTTATTTGAAAAAGAAAGGTTCCTTCCTTCCTTCTCCCGTCCAGCTGACAAAGCTTGTTCGCAGAGAGAACCTCTCCACCCTGGACGCACGCTGGCGTATTACATCCTTAATTCTACTGTGGAAAGATCTTGACAACCCTGCTTCCAAAAACTGCCAAGACACATTTTGCATTACAACAAGTGAAGCGTTGTGCCGCGTTTGACTCGTGAGTGTTGGAAATACAGTGTGGCTCAGTTCCCTCGACTCTGCAGGTGCTGGGAGCACGTTTCAGAAAAACACCTGCTGGGAGTTCAAACCGTGTAGAACTCTGAATCCTCGCTGACTGACACTGGATTGTGTTTGTCGGTGGTTTGACGTTAACCGGTTGAGCCTGGTTGGGACTTGGTTATTACACACGAGCATATTGAGCATGACCAGTTCAATGGAAACAATCTGACTCCTGATTCTTGAACTTTTCCCACAACATAGTTGACATTTCCTCGTCTGCGTCGGCCGAGTGGTGCTTCAAGCTTTCTCTGGCTGCTGCTGGAGTTTCTGATTTGGCGGCCTCAGCTCCGGTTCTTCCTCCGGCCACAGGGTTCTCCGGGCCCCGGCCCTAACCTCAGCATCAACCCTTCAACAGTTTACACAGCGAGAGGACTGAGCGAGCTGACCCAAACTTCCCAGGATGAGAAAAACTTTAAATCTAAATGTTATTCTTCTGGGCCCTCAAAGGATACATTGTGTGGGGATCCAGAAGGACATACCAGGCTGTGAAAGAGGCTCTTTCTTGTTTTCTGCCCATTGGCCCCCTCCCAGTCTCTCCGGGGCGGCCTGTCTCTCTCTGACAACAGCTGCTTGCTGCCTGTGGAGGCTGGGGGCAAGCGGCGCAGCTCCAGACATCTGTAGGCCCTGAGCCTGGGCCGCCGAGCTCTCTCTCTCTTTTTCACACACACACACACACACACACACACACACACACACACACACACACACACACACACACACACACACACACACACACACACACACACACACACACACACACGTACATTGGAGCCCACAGTCTGCCCAGTACAAAGGGCTACATTCATCCCCCTCATACGGTCTCTACTGGTGAAGAGGTCGTCTGAAGCTCCCAAGCTCTCGCTCTTTTCTGCCTCCTCTTTCTCTCCTTCCTCATCTTCCGTCATTCTCTCAGATATTCCCTCCCTTCGCAAACTCTCTCTCTCTCTCTCTCTCTCTCTCTCTCTCTCTCTCTCTCTCTCTCTCTCTCCCCCGCTCCCGCCATTCCTCTCCACGGGAGGATGTGTTCTTCCGTTCAAGTCCCTGAGAACCACGCAGTCATAAATGTTTACGAGCCGCGGTCAACCAGAATGACGATGAGGGCCGCAGGTATCAATTAGCAGCCGTATTCAGAAGCACCCGGACCTGTCTCTGGCTTTGAGTCAAATCTAAAAATATGTGGGGGAATAATGTGTGAATGTGTGAATGTGTGTGTGTGTGTGTCCCTCTGTGTGCATTTTACCTCCTAACCCGCTAGAACAGGCATTCCAGTGCAGAGGACTTGCCGACTAAGTTCACAAAGGGATACTGAGAGAGGCCAGAGCGAACAGAGATCCTTTGTACAGGATGAATGTGGCCATGAGAAGTTTGGGAACAGGATGGTTTAAGAAACATCACAAAGTTGCTTTGCTTTCAACACACATCGGAGCATATGTCCGTTACCTTGGCTTTGACCCTTGGACGTCCACCTCACACCACAGCCTCCAACCAAACGCTGCATGGTGATTGTAAATGTCAAACGTACGACGTGCTGCAAGGTATTTGGCAACGGTTCTGCTCATATAAACTGTCTGTCAGATAGATGGCCTTTGTTGAAAAGCTGTCTCCACCCATCTGCCTCGGTAAAGTGCTCTTGAGCATTGCAGTGGCTCGTTGCCCACACGGTGATGTCGCTGACTGACTTCTATCTGGAGCCTGCAGTCGTGTCTCAGTGCTCTGCAGCCGCTGATCTCTAATAGAACCCTTCGGACCTTTTTAGTGGAACTGTTGCAATGAACTTGATTCACTGGACATTTTCATTGAACATGTTTATTGGTCTTGTTTTATTTGCACTTGATGTTTTACTTTAGATTTGAACTTTGCAGAATATAAAAACCCTGGTGTTTTGAGTTTATTCCCCTTGTTATAGCGCTCTGTTTTACGTGACTGTTTTTCTCACGTTTGTTCACTGTGGAAAAAAATATCTTCCCCTTGAACTGCTCCCTCAAGTGATGCCTTTCATTTCATGTCCTTATGTTTTGTAACTCTCTGGATTTATTGACAATGTAGGTGTTGAGAAAAAAAAACGAGAGATAAGGTATAAGCGTTGCCATTGTGTTGCTTTTACAGGATAATTCACAGTGCACAGCAGGGCTAGGCGACATGTTATCACAATGAAAATGTTCTTATCATTCACATGAGTGACATCATTTCTTACAGATTTTTGCTCTTGAGTGAAAGTGGAAGAAGCAATTATGCATTTTACCTCCTCACTGTGAATGCACAATGAATACACATTGTATTGCTATAAAATGAACTTTTCAATTGAATTGCTACATAAGAAGATGATATAATGATAATCATCACTCTCAAGCCCTCCCCATTCAATGCTTTGTGGTTGTTCCTCATCCGACCTGTGGGTGGCGGAGGGCTGTAGATCCTCCACTGTCTGCGCTGCAGCTCAATGGAAGCTACTTGTATTGGGTGACACCAGAAACCATCACTTGAAGTCTGACCCAAACATAGTTCTGTGAGTGTGTACATATTTATTGTTGTTGTTGTTGCATTTGCATTCTGTTAGTACACAGAGCAACACCACATTCATTCATTCTCACACATTTATCTAGATTTCTTTTGGGATTGTTTTTCTTTGAATCCAAAAAATTGAAAACATGCAGAAATCACTTGTGGTTTAAATTTATAATAAAAAGTCACACAGACCAAAGTGCGTGTTTTCCATCAGCCTGTGCTGATCTCTACGTAAACCGTGTCTTTAACCCCAGTCATGTTCTATAGCTCAGCAGTAAAACCCGCCTGAGCTCTGTACACACATGCACACATTTATGCATGCACACATTCTCTCACACTCGCACACACACGGTCGGTGCAAAGCACAACTTGTCTGCTCATCTGCTTCTTATTAGTGACGACATGAGCAATGCCAAATGGGAGATATGGATCTCATTCCTCTGCAGACAAAGACTCATTCATTGGCAGATAGCTCAGATGTGGAAGACGATTCCTGGGACTTGGACCCGGGCCGGTCCACTCCTTCTGGGGTCTCATGTTGTCCTGTGAACCGAGGGCGGGGGTGGGGTGTACCACATGTGTCGGGTCGGATGGGAGGATGTTGGATCAGGCTGTGGGAAGGTGGACTGTGCTCTGTGTTCCAGTGTGAGGAGCGTAGTAGACAGTGGGTTTGTTTCCACTACACAGAGCTGAGAATGGAGCCAAAGTTCATCATCCGACTTTTGATGTGAGAGAATATCAATTGAAATGAACAAAATCAAATTCAAATCGCAATGGAACAATTCATTTTTCCTAGATTATCGGCTGTCGCACTGACACGAGAGCTTTTCCAGCCTGTCAAACAGATGTGTATGTTTTGGATCACCTGCAACCTTTTAATTCACCGTCAGGTTTTGCCGTTGTTGTATTTGGCCGACCGGTGGGTACAATCCCGCCTTAAGCCAGAAAGTGCCCTGTCGACGTATATCTCTGACAGCTGTAAAGGAGGATGGCACACCTTGAGAGGACAGGCAACCTTGTGATGAACGTTTTTTTTTTTTTTTTTACCCATGAGCCCTGTTGTGAGCTCTCCATGCGTGACTCACTGTTCAGGGGGGGAAAGGACGAGTGCCAACATTTGGGGAGAACCTTGAGCCCCACCAAAAAAATTACTAATGCTCCAAACATCCAGTAAAACAAAAGCATGCATGTAGATACAAGCGTTTGTCCCTTGTGTCTCAAATACACACGATTATGTCGACGTAACGAAGTTTACTAAAGGTCAAACTCTGCAGTTCACACAATAGTTATCACCTCAGCTGAACAATGGCTGTAAAGCTCTTTACTGCGGTTGCTTTACAGCGTCTCTCTCTCGATACAGTCGCTGTTGTCTTGGACGTCGGTCAAACTAAATCAATTTTCTCGTTTGAATTTCAACCCATTTTTTCTACTTGATATTTTCAACTTTATTACACATATTGTTCTCATTTCTCCAGCTGCGGTTTCACAATATGATTACAGCGTTTCCCTGCAATTTAAGTTGGACGCTGCCAGGACATTGAGCACGCTCAGAGGTCGTTGACCTGCAGTTCAGCTCCACGCTGGCGCCGCACGTCATAGATAACGGCACGTGCGACTCTGTGCGTGTCTTTGTGAGTCACAGGTGTGTCGTATCATCATTGTAAAAAATCCAGAACAATCTCGTCTTCCTGGGTTACGTTGCATCTGGACTCTATCTCTCCATCTCCTCTCTTCTCTTCTCGCTCCTGCTCTCTCTCGCTCACCCTGAACCAGCGGGAGCGCTCCACTTGCCAAAAGGTTTGAGGGCAAAGTCATCATAAAGTCATTTCCCCCCGTCATATTAAGTGCACATTTCTGTGGGGATAAAAGGTCACTGCCGGATTTATTTCAGACCTGGGAGGCGGTTTGGCTGATTTTGGCTCGCGTTGTGAACCTCAACCACATTACACACTCACCCAGAAACTCATGCGTTGGACTCGGGTGTGTGTATGTGTGGTTTTTTTTTTGCATGTGCCTGTTTGTGTAAGACATAGCTATGTGTTCTTACTGCCCGAATAGATCCTGATCAACAACAGCAGTGTTGGTATAGTTTACACAGTGTTTCCCAGTGTTGTCTTTCAATGTTCTACAGTGTCAGATCGTCTTGAGGTGTTAACTCAGCGCTGACATTACCACTGCCGTTTGAGGTCGGCTGATAAGACAATATATCTTTAGATTAAAGTAAAATGTCAACATTCAAAGATTTTTCCTAACGTCCGTAACCAAGTCATATTCAAGTCAGGGGAAATTACAGGAAACTGGGTGTCAAGGGAGTAGTTGTGAGTTGTTATGGGTTCTGGCAATTTGTGCTTTGCGATTCCTGGAGAAATTGCTGTGGTGATGCAGTAACTAATGGCGACTGACAAACACTAATGTTATAGTAATGGAATCAGTAGGGTTGCAAAGGGGTGGAAAGTTCACGGTAAATTTCAGGAAACTTTCCGGAAACTTTCCATGGGAAGTTTAGCCCAGGAATTTTGAAAAAAAAAAAAAAGTACGCAAATTAAACGCTGAGCAATAAAAACATCATTCAAAACTCTATTTTAAAGATGGATGAAATGCAGCACACACTGCACGTTGAATTTCAACCCTCCACTGTGCATTCTTCCATCACATGCACAGATAACTCCCAGCATCCTTCACTCTACAGCAGGGCTATTGAGGCCTGCTGTAGAGTGCAGGACTAGTCAGGTAAGTTTCCATGATATTACTGGGGGAAATATATTAGCATGCTGATTGAGGATTGTTCATCTGTTCATCTAGACTATTTCCATTCATTTATCCATCAATTGTAAAATATGTTTACAGACGATTCCAATTGTTTGGCTAACTATTTATATCTCTATCTCTTTTTTTACAAACTTTTTTCTCATCTTATTCTACAGAACAATGCCACGTGCACTATCTCATGTGTGGAGACATTTCACCCCTTCCAATGTAGAAGGAAAGGCTGTGTACATTTGCAAATACTGTGCAAAGACCTATGTTAAGAATGACACAACGATGCAGAAGCGTATAGTCAAGTGCCCAAAGTTTCCTCAGGGCTCAAATCAGCCTATGACAAAACAAAATGTTTATATTTATGTCTGTATATGACAAGGTAAATACAGTTAGTATAAATTACCCACAACATTTCCAGTTTATTCCCGTTAATTCCTGTATATTCCCGTATATTCCCGTTAATTCCCATGGAAAGTTTCCAACTTTGAATATTCCCGGAATTTTGCAACCCTAGGAATCAGTTGTAATAATGTTATTGTCAGTGTGAGTTTGAAAGTTAACCGTGGACAATAAGTCAGTGGGGTGTCATGTCCGTGGAACCGGGAACCTACAGCGTGCGTGAGGTCCTCATCCTTCCTTTCTCACCTCGGCCTCGACCACCGGAGTCCAAGCAGGAACCGAGCTGTGAAGCAAGTCAACTTCGACGAGATCCGAGTACAGCACCACCAGCTTTTTCTGTAATCTGCGAAAAAACAAGTAAATGTTTTTTTGGGCTTTTCTCTCCTGTGCGCTCCCCTCCCTGTGCACCGCATGGAGCAGGGTTCATTTGAAAGGCCCTGTTTGTTAAGGCTTTAGCGGTTAGTAAGTGCTTCCTTTGTTTGGTAGGAGCGTGGAGACGGGGGGTTAATATCTCCCAGGGAGTGCGTACAAAGAGGGCCTTCAGCTCCCCTGGCCGGAGAGGGGCGGCTAGATGAATGAGGCCGGGCCTTGGGGCAAAGGTGCCAGGGAGGACACAGGAGGGTGGGGAAGTGCAGGGGGCAGGAGGCAGGGGAGAGTCTGGGGAGGTCATTGGGGTATTAGAGCTGAGGAGTGGAGGGTGGTCAAAAAAGCTGAAGGGGCGAGAGGCAAGAAGGATAGTGCTTGGGAATAGAGAAGTGTCTTGGAACCTTGTGGTCACCATTTTAAACTCCTCTGAACTGCAATAACTCCACCAAACCAGCACCCTGGCATATTTGCATATTTGCATATTTGCATATTTGCATATTTGCATATTTGCATATTTGCACCAGCACCGTAATAAGCATATTTGAATATTTGCACTACTGCACAAATTGAACTATTGTTGTTTTATTTTTCTCTTCATCTGTAACGATATATATTTAGATACATATATTTGATTTTCTATTTAAATTTTTTGATATTCTATTTTATTCTATTTTATTGATATTCTATTTTATTCTATTTTATACTATTTCTATTTTTTTTTTTTTTTTTTTTTTGGTTGAAATTACTGAGCATTGCTTAAAGAGAGCCTGTGACCCGAGTATTTCATTGCCAGCGACTGCTTCATGTTGTCTCTGTGCATTTGATAATAAAAAATCTTGAATCTTGAATCTTAAGTGCAGATCTTACACGTCAGGTTGATAATGAATCTTTGCCTGAAGGGGAAACACTAGGGCTTGGTCAAAATAGTTTGATTCCCATTGGTGGGGGGGGATTAGAGGTATTGAGTGTTCGCTGTGTTTGGAATAGCTCCCTCTGGACCATGTGGTCTGTGTGGTTCCTCAGACCAGGTGCACACAGGTTGCAGGAGGAGTAAAGTGGAAAGCAGGAGAAAATCTAGTTGGAACATTTAGCGCCGGGTTGTGGAGCGAAAGGTCGAGGTGAAAACTTCAAATGTTAGAATAAAATATAGAACCTGTAAACTTAGATAACTTGTCATCCGCAGAATTGTAAGATAGAGTGTTAACAGTATTACAGAGGGTAAGCACAATAAGTACACCAACCTTTCCAATAAACAAATGTTGTTGCTTATAAGTATTACTAGTGGTGACATCTGTAGAGGCATGAGTATTACCAGTAGCTATATCTGCATTCTTTATCAAAATGGCACAGCCTAGACATTGAGAGACAACCCATTGCGTGAGTACTTTTACTTTTAATACTTAAAGTAAATTTAAAAGTAAGTACTTTTTACTTTTACTTAAGTAGGATTGTTGATGTAGTACTTTTACTTTTACTTAATTATATATTTTCCTGGGTACTTGTACTTTTACTTAAGTAATAAACTTCAGTACTCCCTCCACCACTGCTTGAAGGTGCGGTTGTAGATATAAGTGACATCACCTCACCCTCCCCTTCCAAACATGACGGAGAACGTGTGGTAGTCTTCAGTTATCGTTAAAAAATCTAAAGGTGTTTAGTTTGTACTGTCTGGGTTACTTTAAAAAACATGGCGGCCTCCATAGAGAGGACCCGCGCCCAATGTACATACAAAGTATTTATATATAAAGGGCCCATTCTAGGGTAAAGAAAACAACAATTTGTACAATTTAGATGAAACACACTAGTGAAAACATCACTGGGATTATTCAATATTCAAATTCTACCGATAGATCCCTTTCACCTAAATCTTACACACTGGAACTTTAATATTCAAGTTAGAAACCTAAAATGCTCAGTCCAACATACTTATATTCTTTAGGGCAGCATTAAAATGTCTCGGTGAACTCATTGGATTTTCCAAGTGTCTCCTCCACTTTCCAATGCCCCCCCCACCTCTATGCAGCTGCTCGGGACATCCAAAAGTGCATGCATTCTCGGTAGAGCTCGACTTTGGAGGGTCCGCGTTGCATGATGAAGAACAATGGGATTTTTGTGGTAGTTTTGGATCCCACTGATACTTGTATTTCATGGGAAGCGGTGCGCTCTGGATTGCAACACGTGTTGGCTCGGGTCGCGATACAGATAAAACTAAAGGGAGAACTTGGCTCTCGGGTTCGGGTTAGGTAAGATCGAAATATGCCAGGAAGAAACGCTTCCAGGTATTGATATACGGACAATCAATAACGCAACTCTGAATTCCCGCCTGTTCAACATTACCGACAAAAAAAACTCACATTAAATTGGATGTTACTAATTACAGATAATGCATTCCAGAGGTACAGCTCATTTTCTGAACTGTCTTTAAATGTTGTGTTCATTACTGTGCATTTCGTTGGTTCTGTTTGCCCACCAGCAGAACTGGAATGGTGCAATCATGGAGTGCTGCTTGTGAAGGCTTTGTTAATGTCTCCATCTCTCGTTCTCTGTCACAAACCCACAGAGGAGAGAGAGAGAGGGAGAGAGAGAGAGAGAGAGAGAGAGATCGGTCTCATTGAGCTCAACTCTTCCCACGGAACTCCGACTGGATTCCCGCTGCGTCTCGGCCAAACCAATGGTCCCTTTGTGCCCGTTCATCAGAGTCCCTCTCTCTCCCCCAGACACTGCCCTCTCTGTGCCCTGTAACTCAGGACCGGCCATCGCCTCTCCTCCTCCTTGCTACGGGACTCTGCAGGACTGCGTCCACCGCCTCAGCCAAATCTCCGGTTCACCTGTAACCGAAACACAGCTGCAAACATCTGGATCCAAACAGGAGTGCAGTGGTGCAGCGGGCGGACCCCTGACGACTGATGGTTGGTTGCGATTCACCACAACACACAATCAAGGATGCATAAGCAATGGGATGATGGTTTGATTTGTTTAATTCACGTTGAAAGAGTTGGATCGCTTCTTCAGATTTATTGAGGAAGACGGGCTTGTCTTCCTCTCTTCTTTGTTATCATCATCCTCCATTTATGTCATTATCTCCACGCCAAGGAGGTTAAGTTTCATAGTTGTTTGTCAGCAGGTTTACTGAAAAACTGCTGAAGCCTCAAACACATGAACCCCCCTCAGAGCGGATCTGGCTAAACTCGTATATACAGGAATTTTTCTTGTCTATTTCTTTAACATGGTGAGATAGGGTGGAGGTATAAGCACTTTCCCTTTTCGTAGATATTATTAAACTACCCTAAGTGTATTTGTATGAATATTTACTCATAATTGTACTGTATATATAATATTGCAACCTTTTGCCTGAGGGTTTGCTTCCATACACGTCAATTGAATAAGCACAGTCAGTTTACATGTACATATTGTATTAGGACTCATGCTAAAGTCGAATAAAAATGCGAAGTATTATCAAATTTAATTCTATGATACAGTTGAAAATACTGGTTTTATTCCTCAGTGGAGACATTCAAAGACATGGCCGTTCAGAGATTCATCTTTAAATCCCTGTTAAGTCCAGACGTTCTGCTTTCTGGGGTAAAGAAATCAAATTCAGACATCTGATTAGCTGGAGAACAGAGTCAAAGTCCCTTCCTTGTACGTGACTAATCTAATCTGCTGCTGTCGGGGCTCAAATCACCAGCCCTCAACTTGATTTTGGAAACTGATTTGGAAACTTAACCCAGCAGGTCAGCAAACAATCAGAAGTTTTTTTTGTCCCCCCCACTAAGAGCTACTGTATGCTATAATAACAACCTCAGCTTTAGTGGAAGCTTTGGGCTTAACAAAGGCTGACCAGTTAAGAAGAAATGAAGTTAAGCACCCGCCTAAGTAGAATCAGATTAAAAATGCACTTTTTAACATTCAGACTCTTGATTTCTCTGTGTTCCCTCCTCAGTCATTATAACAACACTAACTTTATTAATGTCAATAATCTTAATCTTGAACTGCTAGAGCGCTAATCAAGGCACCAAAAGCTTGAAGACAACAGGAGTTAATTTTCCATTTTAGGCATTGCCACTCAGAGATGTCCGATCATTTAATGGTAACTTCAAGGAAACTTTAATGTTTATTGTAGAGATGTTCTAATACTCAAAAGAACCCATCAGAAATGTACCTAATACTACGAGGAAGTATGTGAATCTAAGTACCAATATGATACCATGCCCTTAAAATATATTTTTCATCCTGATAAAACTGAAATGGGCTTTTACCAATCTCTGTTATGTGGTAAACATGTCAGAACCACACTGGGTTCTTCCTAACCAACCCAAACCATCTTTGTATTCTCTTGTTCAGAGCCTTTTGTCTTTTTTGATTGTTTTGAAAGGTTGTTTTACTTTTGCTTTCTACTGCCACTGGCGAGTGCTGTTTTTAGAGTGATTTCAGCTAGAGTAGCGTTAGCCAGAGTTAGTTAAAATGACAGCAATTTGGCAGAGATTCAAGGCGGAAAGTCCCACAAGTGCAACTGTGGTGTGCACCACATGCAATACTTCAGTTTCAAGGGGTGTTACTAGTGTTGCCAATTACAACACGAGCAATAGGGCGTACAATAATGATAGCAGGCATCAATTCCTTACTTTCTAGCATACATTAGTTAAAATACTTTCTATAAGTTGTTAACTATTACAGGTATCGGATTGGCATGTGGTATCAGCCAATACTCAAAGTTCAGCTACATAATAGTATTTATTCTCTTGAATCTCCCTCTCTTACCTCTACACATTCCCCAGTCTACAGGACTGTAGAAGTTTGCCAGCAACAGCACCCCCCCCCCTTCATCCCTCTCTCCCGGCTCTGGTCCTGGCAACGGTGGCAGGTGTTTGGAGAACTAATGGATTTGTCTCAGAAAGGTGTCGAGTATTTAAGTTGCTGGTCAGAAACGGATTCGATGTTGTCTTCTGTATACGAGAAGTTGGAGATTTCTTCTTCACTTCTTCACTTTCTCACTGATCCAGAGACGCACAGCAGTGGATGGTGTGTTGAAGTGAACTTTGCCAGATAAAACAGTGCTGCAATGTATTATCGGGCTCGACTGTTTTGCTAAGCTAAATTAATTTCCTCCAGGTGCAGCAATGAAAATACTGAAGGGATCCAGTTGGTGATAGACCATAAATTCCCTTCAGTGTCGTGACACCGCACTCGTCACGTGGTCAGGGCAGTACTGCACACTTTCTATCCGTCTGGCCTCAAATTTTAATGTTTTGATTCACTCTTGCGCCTTTTACATTGTTGAGAAAGCTCTAAAATCCAGCTGCACACTACCGGCTCCACACGGCACGGCAAACAGACAAATGGAGACTTTTTGCAGCGAATGAGCCTCATGATTCCGGCAAGGACGAGAAAGAAGCAGATCTAAAAGAGGGTAAATATTGGACTTGCACAGCGTGGTTCAAACATTCAAACATTCTCTCTTGTTTCTGTGCTCAGAGTGATGTTCTCTGGAGAAAAATGGTTTCAAGGAAAAAATAACTCTCCCGTCATTCTTGTGGTCAGAATGGCCTGGCACCGCGAACTGAAGCGTTTTACCAGGCATCATGCTGCAGGAATCCAGCATGTCTCTAAAGTGAAGCAAACAGGCTTTGAAAACAGACACGCATGCTCTGCTCCTCTCTCTCGATTGGAGGGATCTTTGGCTCCCGTTGAGCAAACATTATCAGGGATCTCCATTTTCTATCTGTGACTCCAAAATGTGTGAGGTTATGAGCTGTGCGGTCAGGAAATGCAAGAGGAGGAAGGTCAGCGTGACCTGGGCCTGCCCTGGAGCCCAGGGCTTTGGGCAGGGGAACGGGGGGGGGAGGTCAGCCCTGGCTGCCTCACACTCCCCTCTCCACTGCTGTGGTCCATGTGCGTTTAGAGCAGTGGTTCTCAAAGTGGTTAAATTGTATCTATTTTATTCTATCTATCTATCTATCCATCTATCATCTATCTATCTATCTATCATCTATCTATCTATCTATCTATCCCTCCATCCCTCCATCCCTCTATCTATCTATCTATCTATCTATATATCCATCTATCATCTATCTATCTATCTATCTATCTACCTATCTATCGTGGTGTAGTTGAGGGCGGTGGTGGCGGGCGGGTGCTTTGGGGGGGCCCAGCAGTTTGAGAACCTGGTTTAGAGGAACAACTGCCGAGGCCTCTCTGGTTTCTCTTTGCCTCACCAGTCGTTCTCGGTCGATTCATCATCAACACGCCCACTCGCTCGCTGGGAATTTTCCAGACTTTTTCCTGCTGCAATCTCGTGCGGCATCACTTCCAAAAATTTTCAGGGGGTAAAAAATGCCTGAACTTCAGCTCGGCTCACGAGAGAGAGTGAAACAATGTGCTTAGATGAGGACTGCTCAGATGTCACCACTGCTCGGGGAATAGATGGAACGTCTAGACTGAAACTAAACAAAACCCTGTGTAATTATCCATCTCTGAACCTCGCCGGGGATTTGGCAGAGGTGTTGAGCGTGTGGAGCTTGAGCGCAGGTGGAGGAGTAGGAGGAGGAGCAGGGCGAGGCTGTGCGAGTGGAGCAGCTGTCAGATCAGTCGTGTGGACATTAGCCGGATTAGTGCGATGAAATGAAAGAACGAGTGCGTCCAGTCATTGTCTTCACAGAGTGTCATGAATGTTTTCGAGGATAGCAGTAAGCGGCTTTACTATCTCTTACTGTCTATCTCTCTCTTAATGTACCTGTCTCCTGCACTGTGTACCCTGTACAACACTCTGCTCCATATACACTTACTTCACATCATATGTGATGTGTTAATATAAACCATATTTATATTATATATCATTTTATACAATAACATTGTCTTTTGCACACTCTGTCTACATATTCTTACACTCATAGTATATTATATTATCTATTGTATAGTCAAATACTTATATTTATAACTCTACTATATAGCATATCATATTATATCATACTCTCTGTATATTCTTTGTATATTTAAGTCTATATACACATATTTATACATGTGTACATGTTATTATTATTATTATATTTACTATTATTATTATATATACTGTTGCTGCCATTATTACTATATACTGCTATTATATTGGTATAATTACTATCATATATAAATATATATTATGTTATATTATATACTATATATACTGTACTATTTTTATATACTGTCTAACAATAACATTACCATCATATCATCAGTACTATTACCATCATCTTGCCACTGCACCTTATCTACCTATTTATCTTGTGTTTCTGTTTTTATTCTTTCTACCTCAATATTTTTAATTTTATTATATTGTATTGTATTTTATTGTATTCAAATATACCGGCTGCTATGACGACTTAATTTCCCTTCGGGGATGAATAAAGTAATCTATCTATCTATCTATCTATCTATCTATCTATCTATCTATCTATCTATCTATCTATCTATCTATCTATCTATCTATCTATCTATCTATCTATCTATCTATCTATCTATCTATCTATCTATCTATCTATCTATCTATCTATCTATCTATCTATCTATCTATCTATCTATCTATCTATCTATCTATCTATCTATCTATCTATCTATCTATCTATCTATCTATCTATCTATCTATCTATCTATCTATCTATCTATCTATCTATCTATCTATCTATCTATCTATCTATCTATCTATCTATCTATCTATCTATCTATCTATCTATCTATCTATCTATCTATCTATCTATCTATCTATCTATCTATCTATCTATCTATCTATCTATCTATCTATCTATCTATCTATCTATCTATCTATCTATCTATCTATCTATCTATCTATCTATCTATCTATCTATCGATCTATCGATCTATCTATCTTCTTGCTTTGATGCACACACCATTTACTCGCTGTCACTTAAAACTCCAGCGCAGTGGCTCCCTCACCTTTGTCCGCCCACCTCCTCCACCCCACCCATCCTCCCTCTCCCGCTCTGCTCCTCTCTCGCTCTCTGCTGCTGTAAAGCCTTTCCGTGACTAGCTGTCATTAATCTTCCCTCTCTGGGGGCAGGATCTTGACTGCATGCCAGCGAGTGCTCACACAAAGCCAAGACAGCCATCCAAAAACAGAGCTGCTTTTCTTGTTTCCAGAGCTCACACTCACGCTGCTGCACCCCCGAGGGCAACGCTGCTCCGCACAACAAAGGAGTGACTCCATGGCGGCCTCGCACACATCACACCTCGGCTGATGATGATCCATAGGTTTAGATATACGCGCAGACATGTAGCTTTGGCTCGTATGAAACCTATCTCCTGCTGTCTGTTGTTTGAGTGCATGCTGCATTGAGTCCACGGTATTTCTTTGTACAAACTCCTCTATTTCTAGCAGAAGGTGTCTATATTTGAGCAACTTTTGTCACTAATGCAATTATCCAATTTCACGTGTAATTTAACTTCATGCATTGGAAACCTGCAGCCGTGAAAGCACCTGCGGCAGTTTACAGGACGGGAAAAAATGATTATAGTTAATTCCAGCATGAGTCAGTCAACCGCTGTTGACACTTGAGTGTGATACCATCAAACCATGCACACCTATGTAGCATAATAACACTGTTTACAAGAAGAAACACCCGAAGCCAAAACTCCTGGAATTCTTTCTCAGGGCACATGCAGTTCCATATTTAAACAATAACTTCAAACAAGCTCAGGGGTTGTTAACAACAAAGATTTGTATATTACCTCCAACAAGGAGGTTTTCTTCACTTCTGTCCCTTTTGTATGTTGGGTGGTAAGCTAATAAAAAAAGATGCTGAGCCGATTTTCACAAAAACTGGTGGAAAGATCCGCTGTGGTTCAGGGAAGAATCAGGAATTTCTGTAACATCACGTTATCCAACCTTTTCACTGTTCTCCCAGGGCTAAATGTATGGATCTCGATGAGCCTTGGCTAAGATGTGCACCTTCTAGTTTATATCTATAGTAGTTCAGCTACATTTATGAATGATCCTGCTGATGAAACAAGCAGACGACGGGTCTCTGTGCTTCCACACTTCACACCAGTTTACATCAAACGTGCAAAATAACGTATAAAACATTATACAAACATCAGTAGGTCTGCACATAATCAAATATTCATGTTTCTGTTGGTTCAGAACTACAACAGCAGTTTAATGGAATGGTTCAGTCACATGGTTCAGTACGTATTAGCTCAGTCACAAATACGTACAACTCTTCACAGAGTTTTATATACTATACTATATATAGATGTGCACAACATCCATGAAATGAAGTGTACAAGGCTTTTTTAACTTTCATTTCATCACAAAATGATGAAGACAAACGTGCTTCATCTGTTATTAACTGTCAGAGGTAACGAGGTTACTTAAAAAAAATCTGTGGTTTTACTTCCGTTCTTTTATTAAAAGATTGTAAATGGTTGTTGCTTTTTTGTTAATATTCCATTCAAACTGCTTCAGATATGCGTGGCTGCCACAAATCTATAAATATTTGACCTCCCCTCATTGAAATGCAGCCTGTTTCTGAAAAGGTTCAGTTAGATGTAGGGTTGCAAAGGGGCGGAAAGTTTCCGGTACATTTCTGGAAACTTTCCGGAAACTTTCCATGAGAAGTTAAGCTCGGGAATTTTGGGAATTTGAAAAAAAAAAAAAACTACGCAAATTAAACGCTGAGCACTGTGCATTCTTCCATCACATGCACAGATAACTCCCAGCATCCTTCACTCTACAGCAGGTCTATTGAGGCCTGCTGTAGTGTGCAGGACTAGTCAGGTAAGTTTCCATGATATTACTGGGGAAAATATATTAGCATGCTGATTGAGGATTGTTCATCTGTTCATCTAGCCTATTTCCATTCATTTATCCATCAATTATAAAATATGTTTACAGACGATTCCAATTGTTTGGCTAACTATTTATATCTCTGGCATTGCATTAGTGTTTTTTTACAAACTTTTTTCTCATCTTATTCTACAGAACAATGCAACATGCACTATCTCATGTGTGGAGACATTTCACCCCATCCAATGTAGAAGGAAAGGCTGTGTACATTTGCAAATACTGTTCAAAGACCTATGTTAAGAATGACACAACGATGCAGAAGCATATAGTCAAGTGCCCAAAGTTTCCTCAGGGCTCAAATCAGCCTATGACAAAACAAAATGTTTATATTAATGTCTGAATATGACAAGGTAAATACAGTTAGTATAAATTACCCACAACTTTTCCAGTTTATTCTCGTTTATTCCCGTTAATTCCCGTTAATTCCCGTTAATTCCCATGGAAAGTTTCCAACTTTGAATATTCCCGGAATTTTGCAACCCTAGTTAGATGGAATAAGTATTATATTCTAGATCTATAGTCTAGATATTTTCCTTTGTTGCGCTTATATTTAAGGTCACTATCATCGGACCCGCTGGTTATTGTTGCTTTGCCAGTCGTCTGGTTGGCTGACCTGCAGTGACAGCTGTTCAGCCGGGGCGCTGATCCCACGCGTCATCCTCAGTGTGTTGGCAGCAGACTCTGGACTTTGTGTCGCAGGCAGAAATCACATATCGCAGCCCTGGGGCGGAGATGAATGAGTAGTAATTTCAACAGTTGCCCCCTAATAAAAAGGCAGCTCAATCGCCCTCGTAAAGAGCTACTGTGAGGTTAACAGTCCATTGTTGGTGCTATAAACGTCAGTCAGCTGAGCGAGAGGAGAGGGAGGGAGGGAGGGAGCGGGAGAGCTGTGCAGCAACACCTTTTGTTGTGGGCTTGTTGCCTTTACCTCTGTGTGTGTGTGTGTGTTTTGGTCCCAGGGGCTTTGTATTTCTTCTGAATGGGCTGGATCTGTCTGTGTTATCTTATCACAACCTGTTTTTCTACAGCAGGTCCCCCAGGTTTCTGCTTTCCCGTGAGAAGAGAGATACTGCGAAATGAAGAAAGCGAAGGGGCCACCACCATCAGCGGGTGTAGTGCGACTCCTCTCCTCTTAACAAGTGCCCCATTCAGCCCCCATCAACCACTCCAAAACACACACACACACACTTTGCCCCCCCACCCACCCACCTCAAAACACATCATCCAACCTCAACAAACCACCACCACTTAACTCGCCCACTTCCTCCTGCCCTCAGATCCTTTACAGCTTCAACATGCCCCCCCCCCATCCAACAACAGGAACCACGCTCGGTTTTGCACTTGTGACTAAACAAACACAACTTGATTATAATGTCGATATGGTTTCCACTTCTTCACGGGGTTTGCTTTTGCTCAAACCCACATCATGGTGCTGTGCGGGTGCACGGTAACGGAGGGTGTGAAGATGATGTTGTAAAGTTACAGACACTTGCTGGCTTTCATATGTCTTTTAGATGCATAAAGAAAATTATAGATAAATAAAATACTACATGTGCATGAAGAATATTGGCCTTTAAGTGCACTGGCTTGAGACAATATTTGTCTTGAGTTGCATTATTCTCCTTGGGTTTGACAACCTTCAGAAAGACGGAATTTACTGTCAGGAGTGAAGGAAGAAACAGAATCCGAATCCGAATTCTTATAATTGCCAAGTATATATTCACATACAGGAAATTGCTTTGGTGTGGTTGGTGCACATAAATAACAATATATAAAACAATATAAAACGAAACAATATATACAGTGAGAGAGTTATGGGCACGTACAGTGCTAAGGTGCAGAGATTTTCTGGACTAGGCGGTGACCGTTAATATTCATTTACAAGGAAAACAGCTGTGTGTGTGTGTGTTGTTGTGTGTAAAAGTAAAAATAACTGTGGTGACTTGTCAACTGAGGTTAAACTAAGTTAACCTCTTAGTAAACTAAGCAGTTGCATATATTGGAAATATTTGAAATTGCCACTGTACATAAAAACAAAACAACAATATATAAAGAAACACACATTATGTTTTTGTGTACATCTCCATTAGACAGCTGTCATGTGCTGCTCTGTCTCAATCATCAATTAACACTAGTTTCACTTGTACCCCTCAGTTTTATCTTTGAAAATCTCTGTCACTGGAGTTTGACACTGCTCAAAGCTTGTGTTTTTTTAAGATTGACTCTGCAGCTCTAAAAGTTAGCACAACATTAGGCCCGTTAAAGTTTGACATCTGCGGATTTCTATTGTGTCAGGTGAGGAGCCGAATACTTGTGTAGCGTTAGCAGTGACACAAAAGTTAAGGGTTTTAAACACGTCTCAGAGTGCTCTCGCTCCGCCCAGGGCCAGGATGGATTTACACCCACTTGTGGATTCCGATGAGACGGAGATTATTCCTTTCCAAAGCCTTTGACAAATGTGTCACGCTAACCGCTCTGACATGTTACACACAAAGATGAGATGATCCACGTGAGCTTACTTAAAGAAAAAGACTTGTTGCAAAGGGAAACATTTTCAAACGGAGACGTTTCTTTCCACCGCGCTTCATGTCCTCGGCCCTGAGGCCAAAGTCTGTCAGTCATATTTCATTGTGTTTGTCCTGGGGGGGGGGGGTCACATTAACCTGCCTCAGCTGTCACGCTATCTCGCAGTTATGTGAGTCAGCGAGAGGAGTGGGACCTCAGCGTGCCGCTCTCACACATCAAAGCCGGGGCTAAAGTGACTCCATACGTGGCGTGGCATTCACTGAGTCCTGGCCGGGCTGTTTCTGAGCGGGTCGCTGCTTCCAACAATAATCCCGATGAAAGCATGACGTTGCTCTGTTGCCTGGTAACCGAAAAAGGGCAATAATGGCACAAAAATAAAGAGTTAGTATTAATCCTACTGGATTTGCCAGTCAGGAAACACGATTGTTCTTGTGAGGCGCTTGTTGGATGTGTTACCTGTGGGTGTTCCCTCAGTGCATGGAAACACACACAGCATGAAGAGAGTCCTTCAGCTGCTGCACAGTGAAAACTGCTGTTTGATGCATGCAAAGTTGAGCACATCTGTACAGTGTGTGTGTGTGTGTGTGTGTGTGTGTTGCATGCAAACAAGCTGTAAATCAAATGCCAGCACTTGGACCCGGCGGGTAGGTTTCAGGTTTCATTTATTCGAATTTGACGGAAAACCACAGCTTGAAAGGTTTTTAGCTGGGAAACCTGAAATGTGTCAAAGCTAACGGATTCTCATGCTTATACAACTAAGTCTCATAATGATGATGATAATAGTAATGATTGTAAATAGAGACTATAACAGGGTGACATCTCAAATAGAAAGTGCGAGGTTCGAATCCCGGTTCGGCTGTGGTCTTTGGTGTCTGTAGGGATTATTCTCCGAGTCCTGGGGCTTCCTCCTGCAGTCCAAAGACATGCAGATTGGAGTCAGGTTAATTGGAGACTCTAAACTGACCCCAGGTATGAAGGATAAGCTAATAGATAATAGATGCATTTTTATCTTTTTGACTCAAAGCAAAAACAGAGTATAAATCAATAGTACTAAAGATTAATCAAGTACTTTATTAGACACGTTAAGAACACGAGGAACAATAGACAGTTTGTGTCTTTTGGATGTGCTTGGGGCACATTGTGCGACTGACTGGGAGGTGAAGCTGCAGGCGGGGACCTGCTGTGTGTAGTTTGGTGGAATAACTGATTTCCGAAGTTGGTAAATCAGTCAGCGCATTACACATCGGTGACTGAACTCTGTTTTCGGCTGGCATCCTGGGAAATGTTGTGTTCCGAGTGTTTCCTGTCAGCGATGCCCATGACGCACTCGCTCCTCCACAAATGTCACGGCGTTCTCAGATGTTGCGTGTCACGGCCCAGTTACTATGAATATATTAAATAAGGCGGTTCAGCCTAATCCCTTTGAACTAATGACAAAAACAATAGCTTCATGTTTTTCCTATCAAGCAAATCAAAAACTCACGGATCCACTCATTAAACACACGCAGCGCTCAAAAGTAGATTTGCCAAAAAGAGCAAACAAATCAAATAATGAGGAAAAAAATTGCTTTTTTTTTTTTTTTTTTCTCTTTGTGGTTGATGAACCTCTTGTATTCATTTCAAAGCTGCTTTGTCAGTGCTGCTCTTTTCTCTGCGAGAGCGTGCCGGGAAGCCATTGTGTTCCAGCTCAACCCTGTCATTAGCTGGCTGGGGTGTGGGGGGGGCACTGTTTACAAACAGCTGCCTGACATGACCAGGGAGAAAGTGACACACGCTATGTATTACAGCATAACCCAAACTTGTCTCTCTCTCTGCGTGTGACTGGGTTGGAATTTTTTTTTTTTTTAACTCATAAAACATTACGGTTAAAGTGTCAAAACAAAGCTTTTGTGTAGGAGTATTTGAGTTCACCACTTAAACCTATGTCGGACAGAAAATAAAGTGAACAATTTTTGAAAATGTGTGACATAACATCTGTAATAGTCATAAAAATGTGTGTGACCAGGGAGAAAGTGACACACGCTATGTATTACAGCATAACCCAAACTTGTTTCTCTCTGCGTGTGACTGGGTTGGAATTTTTTTTTTTTACTCATAAAACATTACGGTTAAAGTGTCAAAACAAAGCTTTTGTGTAGGAGTATTTGAGCTCGCCACTTAAACCAATATCCGACAGAAAACAAAGTGACCAAATTCGAATAATGTGTAAGACGTAACATCTGTAATAGTCATAAAGATGTGTGTGGCTTCAGGGTAAAGAATGAAGACGTCAGACAGCATTACACCAGTCCTCCACCTTCCAAAAGGCATCACCCTTTTTTATGGATACATACTTTAATGCTTCACTGCCCACGTGATGTGAGGAATGAACGGGGAACAATGGCTCCTTCAGCGGCCATGTGGCACAAACTTATAGAGAAAATCTGTTTCATTGTTACGTTGCCGCGTTGTTGGTCCGTCTCCAAGCGCACCTTGTGGTGTGAGGGGAAGCACAATACAGCTCTCTTCACAGCTCGGGCCCAACTGTCACACCTTATATCCCGGACATCCACTGGCACCGCGGACAAAAGCCATTGTTCTCCAGGAGAGCAGAGAGCGGCACAGAGGAGCCGGGCAGGACAGAGTAAGACACAGGCAAGGATGAGACCAGCAAATGGAAAAAGATGTGGCAAAGTTGAAATTACAGGAACAACATTTAAGATACATTTATTTGTCCCAAACACATGCACAGACATGCACAAGCACACTCATGCAAGGAGGGAAATTTAACCTCTGCTTTTAACCCATCTGGTGCAGGACACACAGAGCAGTGGGCAGCCATGTACGGCGCCCGGGGAGCAGATGTTGGGGGAGTAAGGTGCCTTGCTCAGGGGCACTAGACAGGGTAGGGAGAATCCTCTTGGATATTTGGACAGATCAATCCAGGTTCGTCTTTTTGTTGTTTCTTTGTGGGTTGTCGTAAGTTTTGGGGGCCACATTTCTGTCGTCTTTATTCAGAACTTGGTTTGTGCCTGCGTCCGCGGCTCCAACGGCAAAAACCCCGCGGAGCCGGTAAGAAGAATCCCTTTATTCTCCCACACCAATTGCTTCATATTCCCAATCAAACGGCCTCTTTGTCTGAGTGTTTCGTCCGAGCACGGGGGGAAACAGTGCGCTGCATTGACGAGACGCAGACAGATTATCTTGTTTGAATGGCTTTTCCAGAGCAGCAGCAGGGCCGGCACAACAATAGGTAACTTGTTGTAGGCACAACAAATCTAATATTCGTTTAACAGAGCCCTTGTCCCAGGCTACCCGTGGGGGCTCCTCATGCCCGTACAGTAACTGTTTGTATTTGCATAATACGCTGCACCTCAGCAGAGCTACTAATTGGGCCGGTCGGAGGGAGCCAAAAGCCCCCCCGATGACAGAGAGCAGCAGCCACAATTATCACAGGAGACACAACAATGTAGGGATTGAAATAATTTCTTTCATGCCTGTATGGGACTCTCTCTCTTTTTCCCTCTCTGACCGCCTGACTTTTCCAAAATAAAACGACCGGGGATGACTCGGATCTCTAAGTCTGTGCTCGTGTGCGACCAAACCAAATCTGGATAGAGGACTAGGGACGGGAATCGGCAGGGACCTCCCGATACGATACTATCACGATACTTGGGTGGCGATACGATATGTATTGCGATTCTGTAAGTATTGCGATTCGATATTACGATTTCCTGCGATTTCTTTTGCTTATTATTTTTTTTAAATATTGGACCATGGAAAAAAGTTGAATCATAGTACAAATACAACACAGTCAAATTCACTTAGAGCTTTACAAGTTTTATTTCAAATATTAACATTAACTTAATGACTGCCCTATTATTGTATAGCCCCAGTCAACTGCACACAAACTGACAGATTAAGAACTGTATGCCACTTAGGCTACTTTTAAACAATAAATAAAAGGTAAATTAAATAGAATGAATAAAAGTTCATTCATTATTTACTTTGAAATAAACAAAAAGTAGGCTTTGCTTTATTGTTGTCTGCATGTAGGCGATGCAAAGCTAGTGCTTGGGTATGTTTAGATTCTTGTGCAAAAACAAGAGCTGGTCAACTTACCCCCCCGCCCCCATATATCCCCCCTTTATAGACCAATAAATATGTTTTTTTTTTTAAATCAATTTTGGAGGCAGCATGGCGATTTAAAATGTCATTCACAAGAATCGCGATTTGTAACTGAATCGATTTTTCCCCCCATCCCTATAAAGGACCGTTGCAATTTGTTTGGTAACCGTGCAGCTTGACTTCATCTGAAATCTCATAAGTTAGCCCTCATGTTGGGTTTTGTCAATAAGCAGCGCATGAATATGTGTGCAGACATGCAAGTGTGGGCGGGTGGGGGTGTTTGACATCGCTAGCAAGCTAAAAAAAGATTCCTCTCTGCCCCTGCTGATTGAAATCATGTGTGTGCTGCTGGTAACACTGGCAGAGCGGTTTGTGTTTCGCCCACGATGCGTCCGAACCAGCGCAAGCTTCCCCCCCCGGTCCCTGGAGTTTGCTGTGCTGCTCCAGGGATGTGCGTGACTGAGATTGGCATTTGTAACAGAGCTCCGGAGTCCGCACCCCAGATTTGAACTTGTTTTTAGTTCCTTTCCCCCAGTGTTCAAACATCTGTTAGAACCCACTCATTCACACGCACCAATAAATGTGTTGAATGTTATTCACACGTATTGACTTCTACATAAGCTGCACTTAAAACCTTGAGGCAACAACACATAAAGTTTTAAAGGTTTAGAGTGATCGGTAAGTGTTTTTTATTGTCGTGTGGTATGAATCAATAAAAAAATGCTGAATTTAACGGGCATTATCTGTGGCTCGTTGTTCAAACAAATATGTTTGCATTGCACTTAATTGAACCGCTTTTATAGTTCTAATTTAAAATAGTCTCGCTAAGGTTCGTGAATTTGGGATTTTGCTACTTTTTAATTGGTTCTATTATAAAGTTCAGGTTTTGGTTGTCAATGTTTTCTGACCCACTCCATCCATATATGTAAAGTAGGTCCTCTGACTGGTCATCGTTGCTCCAGTTCTTCATATTCTTGAAGCCTTTAACAGACAAATGAAAACCTATTTATTCATATTGGCTGTTGTCTCACCTTGTGCATTGTAGCATTGAAAACATTTGTATTGTTTTTACGCTGCCCGTCTTTTATTGCATATATCTGTTGTTTATTGCTAGTTTTATAGTTTTACTACCTTCACCAAGGAGGTTATGTTTTCAGGGTTTTTTTTGTTTGTATGTTGTTAACCCAATAATGCAAAAAATGCTTAACCGATTTGTTTTATTTTATGACCCAAGGAATAAAATTGTGGCGCAGATTCAGTCAGAAGGGGGAAGTATTTTCATTCTATTTGACATTGCAAGATTTGCCATTTTTCAATATATTTGTTGATTTCTTAAGGAATAATCCATGGATCATGATGAAGCTGAGCCAGTGAGTTTAAATGCGGTTTCACAAGGGGACTGTTGGTCCTTCGTGTCTATATGCAATCTGCTGAGGGTCATTCTAGCTAAATTTATTCATGCAAAACACTGACTTTACTAAACTTTACTGGATATGCTTTACTTACTTTTGTTACTTTGCTATGACAGGAAAAATACAAGTGTCAGGCTCTCATTCTACTTATACGTCCAACACATTGTTAGTTACAAAAGTGTTAGTTACTTTTGTAACTAACACTTTGGTAGCACTAAAATGGCACTTACCAATAGCACTTTGTAGTTTTGCTTTATTTCAAAGAAATTGTACTGTCTTGATTCTTGTTGTTCTGGGTTTGTTCCCTCGGGGCTGAATGCACTTATTGTATGTCGCTTTGGATAAAAGCGTCAGCTAAATGAAATGTAATGTAATGTAATGTAATGTAAAGATGAAACAATGATCCAGATCATGCATAACATGTATTATTAATGCAGAACGAGCGTGATGATGTGTATGGTTGGGATCGGAGAGATTGATTTAGCCGGTCACTCAGATACTGAGAGAAACTTCATAACCTCCACAGGAAACAGGTGCTGAGTCAGTGAGGAGAGGAATGTCAGAAGAATGGGGAGGGAAGGGTAGCGTGTCTGAGTGTGCATGAGTGAGAGAGAGCGAGAGAGAGAGAGAGATGTCTGTGTACGTGTGTGAGAGAGAGAGAGAGAGAGAGAGAGGGTGTGAGTAACGCCGAGTGGAAACCAGGGAGCTGAGGAGAGAACAAGGGGAGGAGACTCTCTGGGGATTGCGTGCGGACATCAAATGTTTACCTGTAACAAAAAGAAAGGGGAAGGTGTAGAAGGGAAAAAAAGGAGAGGAAAAAAAAGGCCGTGGTTTACAGGGGTGGGCGGGGACCCAAAGCCCAAAGCATGAGCTTCGCACGCAACTTAACAATACTACCTTTATGAAGACTGTATTGCGTTAGTCAGTGAGCACACACACACACACATACACACACACACACATACACACACTCAGGCTCGTCTAAGATACCACTGGTGTTCGACTTGGTGCACTCTCACCCACACACACGCTTCAAGGAATTTAACAGGAATAGATAAGTGGCTCACACTGTGGATTCCTCGTGGAAAAGAGTAAATGAAAAAACTTTAAAAAAAAAAGGAGGTGAAGAAATACGATGTGACTTTTAGAGGATGGGATCAAAAGAGGTTTCGGGGACAGAGTAACTGACCCCATCTGGGGAACAGCTGGAGTTCCTGTTTGACAGAAGTTGGTACTTGTGTCGGCCCAAACTCAACCCAGAACCAAGCCCCTCTGGAAGCAGATGTTCAGCAGCCCCCCCCTCCACCCCCCCGTCCTGTTCACTTTTCATCATAATTGGCCAACAAATCCAGACAAAATGAAAGTCTGCCTGGAAACCGTGGGTCGCTGTCTGCCCGTCTGTCGCCACATCTACAGTATCTCACCTTATCTCCGCTGAGAACAAAAGGCCATGAACCACCTGGGCTGCTGTAGGAATGATAATAGATTCTTCGATAAGGGTCAAATCGTGGGTTTAATATTCCGAGTGGGGACTTCCTATTACGATGTGTCTTATACCAGTAACGCATCTGAATCTTCTCTTTTTTATATTATCCACCATAATAAACTTTTAAATGCAGAAACAGGACTTTTTCTTTACACCAGTATCCTAAACTTCTTATGTTTAACACTTTTTTTATTGGTTTTCCTTGGGTAATCAATACAATTATACAATTACACATCACAAATCTGATGGATATACCCCTACCCACACTAAGACCCACACACCCTCAGCCAGTCTACCCCATGCAGCTGAAGTACATACATTAAGAGAGACTTTAGAATGTATATATATATATATATATGTATATATGTATATAGGAATATTAGATTCAGTATCCTAAACTTCTTATGTTTAACCCTTTTTTATTGGTTTTCTTTGGGTAATCAATACAATTATACAATTACACATCACAAATCTGATGGATATACCCCTACCCACACTAAGACCCACCCATCCCCTTCCAGTCTACCCCATGCAGCAGAAGTACAAACATTAAGAGAGACTTTAGAATGTATATATATATATGTTTATATGTATATAGGAATATTAGATTCAGTATCCTAAACTTCTTATGTTTAACCCTTTTTTATTGGTTTTCTTTGGGTAATCAATACAATTATACAATTACTCATCACAAATCTGATGGATATACCCCTACCAACACTAAGACCCACCCACCCTCAGCCAGCCTACCCCATGCAGCAGAAGTACAAACATTAAGAGAGACTTTAGAATGTATATATATATATATATGTTTATATGTATATAGGAATATTAGATTCAGTATCCTAAACTTCTTATGTTTAACCCTTTTTTATTGGTTTTCTTTGGGTAATCAATACAATTATACAATTACACATCACAAATCTGATGGATATACCCCTACCCACACTAAGACTTTAGAATGTATATATATATATATGTATATAGGAATATTAGATTCAGAATCCTAAACTTCTTAACATTTTTCACAACAAACGCTTTAATTTTCACTCAATGTGCACACAAGACAATCACACATTGAACCAAACACTCATTCTCGTTAACATACATTAAGAGAGACTTTAAAATGTATATATATATATATGTTTATATGTATATAGGAATATTAGATTCAGTATCCTAAACTTCTTAACATTTTTCACAACATACGCTTTAATTTTCACTCAATGTGCACACAAGACGCCCTGAGAACAATCACACATTGAACCAAACACTCGTTCTCGTGTCGTCAGCTCTTCTCTGCAACTGTAAATAAAATGTGTCCATCCCATGACTGATTGGCAGGATTGCGTGTAAAAGACAGAGTTACTGGGATTTAGCCCCGGGCGTCTGCGGTCAGCACAATATGTGTACTATAAATAATTTGACTGTGTGTGTCGTGTGATTGTGTGAGAGAGCGGGAGAAAGAGAGAGAGAGAGAGAGCTACACACACACACACACACACACCACACACTGGGCTCAGGGTTTCCTCTCCTGCGAGCGTCTGCAGACGGAGCGCAGGTACAATGGAGAGCATTGTTCAGCTGGCAGGCCCCTGCGTGCCGGCTCCCCCCCCGTACCTGAGCACAGAGACAGGTGTATTTCTCCTAGTCACGCATAGCCCTGCCACACTCCCAGCTGCCTACACACTGCCACTGAGATCACACACACACACACCTAGAAACGCTTCTGCAGACAAGAGCTATGTGCTGATTACAGATACAAATGTTCCCCCTTGAACACTGAACTTCCTCCTGTTCCTAATTACAAATGCAAAGTTATTATGGGCTCTTTTGCAAGTTGCAAAGCAGTTTTTAAAAAAATGCACAGGTACATAGACTATATTTGCATGTCTGGGTGTCCAGCTGCTCTTTCGCTGCATTGTGTTTTTCTGCAGGAAATTCCAGTGTTTGCCGTTGATAATTGATGCTTTCATACTTGGCCTTGGACACAGAAACCCAATAAGCCAAGGCACCTGTGGGTACATTCTCAGGGGTGACACTTTTGTGGGGCTCCAGCAAGGGTATGTTTGTCCAAAATGATCAATGTGTAGGCTCAGTGGGGTTTGATATATATGCTGCCTGGTTCCAGAATCTGCCTGTCCTGTATCAAGGGGGTTTCGTGGATTTCTAATTTTAACTTTCAACCCTTTTTTCCACTCGGAAAGCAGTTTGTGCTGATGCTTGAAAAGTGCTGTATAAATAAATGTTATTATCACAATATTATTACTTGTTTAATATTATGATTATGAGTTTACCTCCATATTATCTCAGCTTTGTCGTCAATTAAATACTGTATTGCATATCGCACATACAAAGCTAAAAATATGTTTTTTCCAAAATATGAAATTCTTTTATAACTGTCTTAACACATGGTAAATCCATCAATGATTTTTATTTACTACTAATAATAATGTAAATAATAATCTAAAAATGTGAAAAAGGAATTCAAATAAGAAGAGAACATAATTGAATAAACATAAGAGCATGTTATAGAAAAAGATTGTTCTAATGTGCATTTAATGATCATAAACCTTATTTTCATAAGGCAAAGGTATGTTTGTCCAAAGACATTTTCCTCTTGTGCAAGGAGAGGAAATGAGTCGTGAATCATGTCAGCTGGACGGCTCTGCCAGGACCGGGCCAAAAGTTCATTTAATTTCTCCTCAAGTGGGAAAATCTGTGTGAGTGAGAATCAGATCCCCAGTTACAGCCTGACATCTTAACGCAGGGTGAGAGGGGAAAAGACCCCGAAGGGAACAAGGGATGAAGGAACACGGTGACACGCTCAGAATGATTTCATATTCACCTCGGCAGCATCTTAAAAGACAAATGAAAACCCATTTATTCATATTGGCCGTTGTCTCACCTTGTGCATTGTAGCGTTTGAAAACATTTGTATTGTTTTTATGTTGCCCGTCTTTTATTGCATATATCTGTTGTTTATTGCTAGTTTTATAATGCAAAAAATTCTTAACTGATTTGTTTTATTTTTATGACCTAAGGAATAAAATTCTGGCGCAGATTCGGATCAGGAGGGGGAAGTATGTTTCAATTTATTTGTTGATTTCTCAAAGAATAATCAATGGATCATGATGAAGCTGAGCCAGTGAGTTTAAATGCGGTTTCACAAGGGGACTGTTGGTCCTTGGTGTCTATACGCAATCTGCTTAGGGTCATTCTAGCTTTATTTATGCGAAACACTGACTTTACTCAACTTTACTGGATATGCTTTACTTACTTTTGTTACTTTGCTATGATAAGACGAATAGTTTCAGGCTCTCATTCTACTGATACGTCCAACACATTGTGAGATGCAACAAGGATCCAGAACATGCAGAACATGTATTATTAATGCAGAACGGGCGTGATGTACCTGTGGGTAAATTCTCAGGGGAGTAACTTCTCAGAATGATTTCACCGAAACAGGCTCCAGCCTCCTGTGCGATCCTCAAAGGATAAGCCGTATAGCTAATGGAAGGATAGATGGATCTTTACCAAAACAGTTAACGCCAATCAAATGTGAAAAATAACATGTCGGGAGGGGGTGTTGTTGTTGTTGTCGGTGGTGGTCATTGATTACATGGTTTCCTTTGAAAGCACCTCCCCTCCACTGAGCTGACTCCCCGAGGTGCTGGAGGGAGTCCAGTACTATCAGACCCCCGGAGCACAAGAGGATTAGACCCTTTATCCCCCGGCTGATTCTAAAGAAAAGAGGTACACGCCACATTATGTCTTATTATACAGGAGCAGGCACAAGCCATTTTTTTATTGAAACCAGTTTTCACATGAGTAATCTCGGACCACATCACACTGAGAACCTCGGCGTGACCCCTGTTTGGCTTTGACTTTGCCCGTTCCCACGCAGACACCCCCCCTTCCCAAAAAAAGAAAAAAAGAAACAACTTGATGGAATTCTGCACATTAGACATATATGAACCGCGATAAGCTGCCAACTTTCAATCCAACTTCGCGTTGCCTCGTTGATATTTACACAATTAATTCCCAGGTGGATGTGGAAGTAATAACACCCATGAAAAGCGGAGGGGTGGGAAAAAACGGAGGAGAGGAAACCGAGTGTGGCAGGTCGACGAGCTTGTGGCGGGGGGGCCTATAGCCAGTGAGAGGGTATGTTGTTGTTGGGAAATACTTGTCATTTTCTCATGTACCCCTTGGTTTCCATGACCCCCACTTCTCCCACTCCCACTCCTAATAACGCAGCCCACATCATACTACTACAAGATGGGCTGCTGGGTCTTTAAATAGCAGCAATATGGCCGGCGTTACTGTAACCTTCTCTCTCCCGTCTCTCCTGCCGCGGAGTTCGGGCACTCAGAGCCACATAAGGAAACATTTGTTCCCAGTGCAGTTGAATAGAGCCTTGTGTTGGGAGGTAGTCAAAGAGATACAAGGGGAGAGGACATCCAAACAGTCCAACACAAGAGCTCCGGCTCTGAAGCCCCTCTCTGTCTGAGCCGGGCCCGGTAATGAATGTCCTCTAGTCTTAATCACTCCCGGAGCACACACACTGGAGATATGACTGACTCCATTGTCCTCCGGCGCTGTGTTTGTATGTTGAAAAGCTGAAGTCGCACAGGTCATCGCTTTCCAGTAAATATTAGATCTGTTCCACCGCGACCAGGTGATCACTCCGCCGTCTCTTTGAGCTCTTTGTGCAGGAGGAGATCTCCGCGTATCACAGAGTCTGCGTCTGTGTGGCGGCGTTGGGGGGGGTGCACTGTAAAACAACTTGTTTGTGCTGCTGAAACATCTTTCCTCCTTACCGAGTCGGCGTCATTTCCCCTGAATTCTCTGATGCATCCTTCTTTTTTTCCGTCCCATCTGTGTGAGCAGCGTTCTGTGCTCTCTGGAGATGATCATCCCTGTCACACCAATCTGGAAAACATTTGTGTGCACATTAGCGCATTGCATACCTACATACACACACACTAGCGTTAGAGGATGCACAGTGAGTGGACACACACACTTGACACAGACCAGTGGTGGGAAGTTACGAAGTAGAAATACTTCGTTACTGTACTTAAGTAGATTTTTCACATATAGGGTTAGGGTTAGGGTTAGGGTTAGGGTTAGGGTTAGGGTTAGGGTTAGGGTTAGGGTTAGGGTTAGCCTAACCCTAACCCTAACCCTAACCCTAACCCTTTTTACTTTTACTTTTTACATTTGAACAAAAATATGTGTACTTTCTACTTCTTACATTCTCATACTGGCTCGTTACTTGAGCAGCGGAGCACGGCGCACCTCTCTCTCTCTCTCTCTCTCTCTCTCTCTCTCTCTCTCTCTCTCTCATCTAGGGTTCAAAATTTGTAAAATTATACATTATATTATTATATATTATATTACATTATATTCCTATTGTTGTTATAATTTTTCAGTCAGTTGAGATAAATCTTGAGGAGAAACATTTTGGATTGTTTTGTGTCTGTATAGGACCACTATAAAAAGCACTTTGCATTTTTAATTTTTATACTTGTACTTTTACTTTTGATACTTAAGTAAATTTCAACACCAGATACTTGTGATACTTAAGTACTTTTAATATGAGCTACTTAAAGACTTTTACTCAGGTAATTTTCTGACGGGTGACTTTTACTTTTACCGAAGTCACTTTCAGGTAAGATATCTGTACTTTTACTCAAGTATGGCTTTCAAGTACTTTATACACGACTGACACAGACGCACACTCGGGCCTGCTGACGCACACACACACAATAGCAGATAATGCATTTTAATTCCATTTAAGCTCTGTTGTGATGCTGACTCATTGCAGAGCATGAAAGCACGAGCGGCCGCTGAGTCTGTTGTTTAAATTCATCACATAGTTTAGATAAGAGATAATTACCTCTTACTTACGAGATAATTACCTCCACTAATGCTTTAAATCAGCCCAGATTAATGAATAATGAGCCTCGGGAGAACTTTTGTGCAGGAAGAGGTCAACACAGTGAACCAGATATAAATGTCTAACCTTCCTTTTCTTCCATTCCCCCCTTTTTCTTTTCCTTAAAAAGAAAAAAAAAAGAATCCTTCACACAGCAGCGGTGGCTTAGGAATGTGAGACAGGAATGCTGTTCAGTTACTATAAAGGGGGTTTGATCAGTGAAAACAATGTCTTTGTGTTTCCATCCCCAGCTCTAGTCACGCAATGCTGTGTGCGCAAACCTCCAGCAACTGCTCAGCCCCAACACACAAGAAAGCCATCAAGTACCTGCAATTGACAGAATCGCGTGCAATTCAGGTACTCCTGGATTGTGCTGGCGCCGGGCCAAGGCGGAGCGAAGGAAAAGGCGGAGTGGAGCTTCACCTGCCTGAGAGCAGAGCAGTCAGAGTGGTGTGGAAGGTAAAGAAACAAACTGCTATCATTTGGATTATTGAAAAATATTGTGACAACACCCAGAACCGATGTGACATAAAAGCTGATCGAATATAGTTTTATGTAAGTTCTTTCCCCGAAAATAAAGGCTACTATTTTTCTTATTGGTTTAGTCTTGTTTGACAGACTATTTGGTTTCAGTGTATTTATAAAAGTGCATCAATTTATCAATGTGTAGGCTCAGTGGGGTTTGTATATATATGCAGCCGTGTTCCAGAATCTGTCTGTCCTGTATCAAGGGGATTTCGTGGATTTCAAATTTTAATTTCGACTCTTTTTTCCACTCTGAAAGCAGTTTGTGCTGATGCTTGAAAAGTGCTGTATAGATATGTATGCTATTATCACAATATTATTACTTGTTTAATGTTATGATTATGAGTTTACCTCCATATTATGTCAGCGTTTTCGTCAATTAAAGACTGTATTGCAGGCTGTACATACAAAGCTAAAAATATGTTTTTTCCTAAATATTATGAAATTTAGATATTCTTTTATAACCGTCTTAACACATGGTAAATCCAACAATTATATATATTTACTTCTACTACTTAAAATCATAAACTAACACTTAACAGAACTTTTTTATACAAGAAATGCAGCTTAAATACACACATTATAAAAATGTTAAAATGTAATTCAAATAAGAAGAGAGCATATTTTTAATAAACATAAGAACATGTTATAGTGTGCAATTAATGATCATAAACCTTATTTTCATCTCTCAGTCTATTCCTTTGGGTCTGCACTCCATTCCTGGGAGTCCAGCCCGGGTTTTGTGGTTTCAGCAGCGCTATGATCCCAGAAATACAAGCAAGCCTGGAGGTGGTTAGGACATGAAAGTGAGGTAAGAAAGACAAGAGATTCATTCATGGGAAGGTGATTCAAGGCACCGACATCCCTGTATCTGTGCTCAGCGACAGATGATCATTATTACTCACTCCTGCCGCTCACACAGGGCTCACACGCAACCCAGGCATCAAACTGACAGATGACAAGTGATTGAACCAAGATGATACCAGCTTATATACATAATAACTTACCTAGCTGGTAATACTACTACAACTTCTAATAATAATAATAATAAGACTAACTATACTTTTATTTACTCTTTGATGGCAAAAGTTATACACAACTTTTAACTATTACTTTAACGTCACTTTATTGTATTTTCAGGTAATTATATATGTTTGGTCTATATGTGGAGATCTATGTATAATCATTCCAGATAATGCGTTTTTTTTTTTGTTTTTTTTTATTCTGTAATACTTTTCTCCAGTTCAAAACTCTTTGGCACCAAGATGATACCAGCTTATATACATAATAACTTACCTAGCTGGTAATACTACTACAACTTCAAATAATAATAATAATAATAAGACTTACTATAATTTTATTTACTCTTTGATGGCAAAAGTTATACACAACTTTTAACTATTACTTTAACGTCACTTCATTGTATTTTCAGGTAATTATATATATGTTGTCTATATGTGGAGATCTATGTATAATCATTCCAGATAACGCTTTTTTTGTATTTTTTTTTTTTTTCTATAATACTTTTCTCCAGTCCAAAACTCTTTGGCACCAAGATGATACCAGCTAATATACATAATAACTTACCTAGCTGGTAATACTACTACTCCTTCTAATAATAATAATAATAATAAGAAGACTTACTATAATTTATTAACTCTTTGATGGCAAAAGTTGTACACAACTTTTAACTATTACTTTAACGTCACTTTATTGTATTTTCAGGTAATTACATATATGTTGTCTATATGTGGAGATCAATGTATAATTCGTACATTGCACTGACTGTTACTTTGTTTTTTATACTGTATTATCCTGCCTATAGTGTATTCATATTTATATATATTTATATTTTCAGCCTGCTCATAGTGTATTCATCGTCCTTATATCTTTCAATTCCTGTTAATTCCTGTTAATACTGTTATATTCCATATATATTTCTACTGTACAGATCCTATTTATTACATTTTCACTTTAATATGCACAATACTCTGCACTTTACTGCCTTTTTTTGCACTTCTGGTTAGACGCTAAACTGCATTTCGTTGCATATGTACTTGTACTGTGCAATGACAATAAAGTTGAATCTAATCTAATCTAATCTAATAATCATTCCAGGTAACGCGTTTTTTGTATTTTTTTTATTCTGTAATACTTTTTCTCCAGTCCAAAACTCTTTGGTTTGGCAGCAAACTAAAAAAAAAAAGAACTCCATGTACCGTCATGCCTTGCGCGTCTACGTTGGAGCAGAGAGCAGCATGTGCAGCAGCGCTCGGCTCCAACTATGGCTCAGTGCTGCTCGGGCTCTCCACGGGAGCGCACCGCCAGAGGAGCTGGGACCGGCACCGCACTGGAGCATCAGGAGGGGGGGGGGCTGGGACCATCACCGCACTGGATCATCAGGAGGGGGGGGCTGAGACCATCACCGCACTGGAGCATTAAGAAGGAGCACTCACTTTTTCTTTTTAAACTCTGGGAAATAACCGCTCGGAGCTTTCTGCCTGATTTGCCCAAATCCTTTTACGCACAGGCTCCCCGGACGCATCCGGAGGGATTACGCGCTGACCTTTACAGCCCTGACCCGTGTGGAGTTAATATTGTTATCGGTAGAACTTGTTCACAATGGAACCGGATGATGGATTCTACAGTCCGGACCCGGGTCTTCTTGTTGGATGTAAGGGAATCAAGTGCCGGGATGAGCGGTGTGTGCTCCTCCTGCTGCCCGGTGCCTGCTGCTGGACACGCTGCGTGGACTCTCCAGTCTCCTGGGATACTTCACCAGTGTCATACATGGACCAACACCATGATATTCTAATGGAAAATACTTTCTGGTGGATTTGAGGTACACTATCCTGGAGTATACTTGTTTTTTTTGGGGAGGGGGAGTGATGCTCAACAGATGTGCAGCAAATGTGGATAATGAGGGGACGCGATCAACTCATCCAGCAGGTTTGTGAGAAACAAAAAATCATACTTCTACCTCATGACAGTGAGATGTTGAGAACTGACTCAGGTTATGTTGGAAATCAATTTGTGTAATGAAGGGTTGTCCCAATGTGCAGCATGTGATCAGTGTGTTTTTTTCCCAAAGGGGTCCCAGTGAGGAATACATTCATTTCACTATTATCTTTTAGTTGTTGGTTTTTACCAGGGGTTGTTTTGACCAGAGTTTCTCTCCCTACACGCCCATCTGGCCACTTTACTATTACATTACAATCAAAGTTCTCCCATGAGAATAAGGTGGATCTTGTATCTACAGTCTGGGTCTGAGTAGAACCTGTGTCTGAGGTGAAGTTTGGTGTGAAAGTCAATCCTCTGCTGGGTGTGCTCCACATTCAGGTTCACCTGTTCACTGCTCCGTTACTCCCTGGGCTCATTAGGCGCTCTCATCTCTCTCTCACTGACTCCAACTGTCTCAGTTGTGTCATTGCCTGACCCCAGCAGCCCAATCCCACCCATTCAACACGTTTCACCACACCTGCAGTGCAAAGTGTCTCCGCAGCCCCCCCCCCCCAGTTCACAGAGACCTGACCTGTCCTGAGTCGTGAAAGTCCAGGTGCGAGTCCATAAATGAACAGTGTGGATACAGTGTTCCACAGAAAGCAAACCTGTACTCCAGCCACCTCTCGTACAGTGACTCCATTCAGGTGAGAGCAAAATCTGTTTGGGCTCAGGGAGACCTGTCATTACTGCGAGCTGCTCTCATACCTGGCACACTCACAGATCCAACCTGCTCTGTGGTTGATACAGTGGAAGCTTTAGATTTTCTCCTGGAGCTGCCCAGGGCCGGTGGAAGCTGCAGGTGCACGCCACCGTATCCACTGAACCTTTCCAGGGTGAGGTTCTTTATCAGAGAAGTGTTTGTACCTGCACATCCATCTTTAATGAGCACACATGTGACATAATGGCATAGATAGATAGATAGATAGATAGATAGATAGATTACTTTATTCATCCCCGAAGGGAAATTAAGTTGTCATAGCAGCCGGTATATTTGAATACAATAAAATTCAATACAATACAATACAATAAAATTAAAAATATTGAGGTAGAAAGAATAAAAAAACAGAAGCACAAGATAAAATACAATAAAATAGGTAGATAAGGTGCAGTGGCAAGATGATGGTAATAGTACTGGTGATATGATGGTAATGGTATTGTTAGACAGTATATAAGAATAGTACAGTATATATAGTATATAATATAACATATTATATATATTTATATATGATAGTAATTATACCAATATAAAAGCAGTATATGGTAATGGCAGCAACAGTATATATAATAATAATGGTGATATAATAATAGTAATTCACAGTAGGTGTGTGTTCATGCAAGTTATCTGATGAAGCTTCCTCCTCCTCCTCCTCCTCTTCCTCCTCCGGGGCACCTTCCTCTTCCTTCACTCGACCCCATCCACTACCTCCGCTCAAAGAATTCCAGCTATTGTTGGGCGCAGGGGGGACAGAGCCCCACTATATGTCTGTGCACAGGGCAGAGCACAGACCCAGGCACCCACCCCCCCCTCCAGCTCCAGCCCGGCAACCCCCCCCCCCCCACACACACCCCCTCCATTAAAAAAATCTTCCCCAAACAAGACCCCCTTTCTCCACTGAAGAGGGACCCTCTGTCTAATGCCAAGTGACTCTCATGGCCAGCATTGACGGTGGGACACTTGCTTCACAAAAGGAGCTGAAGTGTCAAATAAACTCGGTCAGAGCCCCCGACACACAAGAATTCCTTTATCTGGCGCCCTGGGAGGCAGACAAAGACGGACTTTGTGTCAGTGACCAGGCCTTGACTAAAGACTGGGCCCTTTTCTTTTCTTTTTTTTCCCCTTAACTCCTCTTCTCACAACTTCTGCCTCTTCTTCCTCCTCCTCCTTTTGTCATCCGAACGGCCGAGCGGGAGCATGTCTGTTGACGTGACCCCCGGCCGGCTCGCCTGGCATCTGTCCTGCACATGGCCGACATCACCTCCTGGGCCGCGTTAGCTCCTCCACACAAACACAGACGCAACCCCGAGCACGAACACGCCCACTTGCGTGCACCGGCGGCTCTTCAAAAGCTGCCGTGACATTTCCGTAAGGACGTAATTGCCTTTTTTTTTTTTTTTCATACTTTCTGTTTACGTCCTGGTCCACAGCTGAGAAGAGTGGAGCAGGAATTTCTCACAGGGCTGAATGTGCTGGCGCTGCCGTCATATGATCTGCTTGTGGTGAACCACAGCAGAGAGCCACACACACACACACCGGGGTCAGACTCACTTAACCACCCTGTGTTTACTCCACTCAACATTTCCGAGGAACTTTCGAATTCAGGTTCTGCTCTATTGTCTGATTCCTGTTGTTGCAGACACTTTTTCTGAGAGCCAGTTTCCATTCCCCCCTTGCTCTGTCACCTGGATGAACCGGGTCACGCACACTTCAGACTAAACAGAGTCACACGTTTCCCTCCTCACCTGAGGTGCTAATTCAGGGATTCTCTGGAGCTCTTTAGCTTGGCTCTTATATAAAACCCCAGACTGGATGAGAGAGCCCCCAAACTGCTGGAAAAATGACCTCATCCAGTGTTGAGGCCTCAGAGCTGCACCGCCGAGACCATGCTCTGTGGCCCGGAGCCCGAGGAGCTGGGCCCGGCCCCCCGGTGATGGACGTGTGCACCAGGCCCCCAGGTCTGCTAACACACGCCTGCTGCCCGGAGAGCAGTGGTCCCCGGCACAGTGGTGAAGGTAAACAGATCAGGTTGCTGTGGTGCAGCGTGTTAATGGCGTGTTTATGGGCTTAGGGTTGAGTGGTGATTCATCATGTCTCAACTCAACGCTCACCTCTGGTCCCTGGGTCTGGATGGAGCTCCGTATCTGGCCTGTGTGTGTGTGTGTGTGTGTGTGTGTGTGTGTGTGTGTGTGTGTGTGTGTGTGTGTGTGTGTGTGTGTGTGTGTGTGTGTGTGTGTGTGTGTGTGTGTGTGTGTGTGTGTGTGTGTGTGTGTGTGTGTGTGTGCGTTTAATTGACCTTGCACACAGGTGACAAACGCCGTCTGACCAGCCAGCCGCGACCTCCCGGTGACCTGTGTCTCGATGTCACGACCGTTTCCGAACCAGGGGGGTGGAGGAGGAGGGAGTGGAGGTGGGGGTGGGAGTGGGGGGGGTAAATGGTAAAAGCAAGAGAAACATTTATTGTGCATTAATTACACCCTGTTTTTCTAGCAAATGTGCCGTCAGCATTACCTCATCAGGTCCGCGGGGCACTAAGCTCAAATCGCAGGAGAGTATCCCCCCCCCGACCCCCCCGACCCCCCCCAACCTGATCGTTAGTGTCCGATAACCTTTTAATGAGCTCCATGAGAAATGTCCAAAAAAAGAAAATGCTGTTGTGTATCCCTTCATATAGAGCAGCATTTACACCCAGGGCTCTGTGTGTGTGTGTGTGTGTGTTTCTCAGTGTGTGTGTGTGTGTGTTTCTCTGTGTGTGTGTGTGTGTGTGTGTGTGTGTGTGTGTGTGTGTGTGTGTGTGTGTGTGTTTCTCTGTGTGTGTGTGTGTGTGTGTGATTTAGAAACGGGCTCTAAAAGTTTGTCTGAACAGGAGAACTGTCATTTATTAGTAGTGCAGGAACAATGGGGAGCTTGTCTCCGGGGGTGGTGGGGGGGCCAGAGGGGGGGTGGGGGCCAGAGGGGGGGGCCAGAGGGGGCCGGTGGAGCCATGGGGAGGGTGGCCTGAGATTGGGCAGCAGCCTCCGACCCAAGAACAAGCCCCTGTCTGATGGAGAGAACTGCTGACCCTTCCTGAGTAAAATGGCACCTTTGTTTCCGAGGTGTATGTGTTTGTGCCTGTGTGTTTATGTGTGCGGGGGGGGGGGGGGGGGGGGGGAAGGAGAGCGGGTTTGAAAAGCTGGGAGCACAGTGTAAAGTGTTTTTTTTTTTTCTCTCTCTCTCTCTCTCTCTCTCTCTCTCTCTCTCTCTCTCTCTCAGCACTTTGGTTATTCTGTGCTAGCTCCAGGTTTTGCTTGATAGATTCTTAGAGTATTCGCCCCTTAGGAAAAAAACTGAAAGAAAGAATATTGGCGGCAAATAATCAAAGTCGTCCTCCTCCTCTTCAAATGTGTTGAAGGTCAATTTTACAGCATTCACTCAAATCAATGTGCTCTGTGAGTGTGTGTGTACGCCGCAGTCCTCGGTGACCCCCTCTTCAGATTGTAATTAGCCATTTTGAGTTTCTCCTCCTCCTCCTTTCCTCCTGGTCTGTGCAGCATGTGAACAATTGTCTCTCCCTCTAATGATGCTCATGAGGGAGAGAAAACCGACGGGAGGCGAGAGGAGGAGTAAACGCTGGTGGTTTAATGGCAGCAGATTGATGATTTCCTCCAGGGGAAACCGCAGCTTAGTGGGCGAGTGTGTGAGTGTGTGTGTGTGTGTGTGTGTTACTCTGTGAGGAGTTATCAGGAAGTTGGGAGTTGAACATGAGGGATTCTTCAGAGTGACGCCTCTTCACCCGGTGCTTACTCCTTATGAACCATAACCATGCACACATCCTCTGACTTTCATTTAATATCCTGCTATCCTCTCTGCCCTTGACCTCCCTGGGTGAGCGTAGCCAGTGGGAAAGAGAGCACACAGGGGCGATGGAGAGCACAGGGAGGTGAAGGAGGGACGGGTGGAGAGGAGAGGAGAGGGTCTTGTCCTCATCGTGCCCTCGTCCACACAGGGAGGGTAAACAGTGAATACACACAGCGCAGCACAGGAGCATCTCTGTCGGCCCGGATGCCAACAGACGGAGAGAGAGAGAGAGAGAGAGAGAGACAGCACTTCATTCATGCCACCACCGCAGGACGGCTGCCTGCACCACCCACCTCACTGTGAGGACACTATGGATTCTGCAGGACAGCAGAGGTGCTTAGAATAGTCCCAAAGTGAGACGTGCAGAAAGGAGCTCAGGGTTTTTTTTCCCACGCACAAAACAAAGAAGGTGTATGAGATTTCAAGCAACCTCCCCTGGATTTGGGATCTTTTTTGTGTGTGTGTGTGTGTGTTTGCATAAGCGGAAGACAGGTGTGTGTTCAGGGTGGATCCTCAGGGTGTTTCCTGCCTCGCACGCACAAAAATCAAAATAATCTCCAGCGCTTCAGATGCCAGACATTCCTCCCTTGTTCTCCGTCCGTCTCCTACTGACCTCACTTGTTCTTTTCACACGTTTTTGGAGGGAAAATTCCTCCCTTTTGTGCTCAGGTCTCAAAAAAATGTCACATTCCACCGAACCTGTGACAACACTGGGTCCTTTACTCTCGCTGGGTGTGTGTCCCCATGGCAGCGTCACTGGGTTTCCAGCCGGTCACACCTCCACAAGTAAGCCATCCTCATTCAGGAGTTCGGGCCTTCTCTCTTTTTTTTTTCTCCTCCTCCTCCTCCTCATTCGATCCACTCTTTCACTCCTCTTCCCTTTTCTTTTCTTCCTCGGTGGGGAGGATAAAGGACACATTTTCAGTGTGAAGAGGAGCGTGAAATTTTCCTGTGTGACCTCCCCGGGACACGGCGGGACCACCAGGGCTCCTCCAGTTGACTGTGTGTGTGTGGATATGTGTGTGTCCAATCCTGCGCTTGTGTGGGACATCCGTGTGACACTGACAGCTTTTCAGTGCTGGTTTTTATTTGGCTTGTTTAAAAGGGAACTGAATGAGGCCCGGTTGCTCTTCTCTTCACGTAAAAAGTCCAATTAAGCTGGATTGTTAGGAGTCCTGACGTTTAGAAGGTTGCTCCCGGGTTGAAGGCGGTCCTCGGTGTCTCTGACCAGACGCTTAGATAAGCATTCAGGACCAAAGTGCTGTGATGACAGCCTCGTGTCTGGACAGCCTCCAGTCGTTTCAGCTGTCATCACAGGGCATCACTCGTCTCCCACTGAGAGACAGGCAGCCATGTTTCCCTGTGAGCTGTGGCTGATTGGATTGTGAGGTTTAAATCATCATGACTGACTGATTGGCTGCACCAATTCGATTTTTTAACATTATAGTCTTTTATATATATTTTTTTCCTCTAAAATGATTTATTGTGGCTTTGGGAGACTGTTGGTGTTGCAGTGCAGCCTCTGGTTGAAATGTGAAAACGACTGCGCTTATTTTTAACACTCTGCTGCGCCCTTGTGGACAGCGTGTGCAATAACAGAATAATAGTTTGCTGTGCTGCAGTTCCTCCTGTGTCCACTTAAGATTTGTGGTGCTAATGATGCTCCTTAGTTGGGACATGGGGAAAGTTTATGATAATAATCACCTATAGTAATAAAGAAGATAAGAGGAAGCTATTCTAATTTAAATTCGATTGTCCAGCAGTATTGAATATTGAATTGAATACAAACAGAGACACTGTTACTAAACTGCATTAAAACTACACCTCTTAATTATTTTCAGTGATTTTAAACTTATAACTAACCTGGAAAAAAATCTGAAATTAAACAGAATCTTACTGTATGTCTACATGGGCCACCATTGGGATCAGTGTACTCCTTTCATTTACACATGTGATGTGAGCTATCTTTCCAACCTTGACATTTGAAATGCAGATTTTATCCTGATAAACAAATACAGATAGATTAAAATCCAAGAAACTGGCAGGCAGCATCTACAGTAACACAAATCTGCAGTAGATGGGCTTTTCAAAATTAAAAAATGACACATAATACAATATAACATATAACATATAACATAGTAAAATGTTAATTTATCTAACGCATTTCCAATTATACTGAACAATTCATCAGTGTATTTAAAGTGGATTCAGTCTTCAGGATTTTTAAATTTGGAAAACAGTAGCGCTCTAGATTGGTTTAATACCACACTCTGGAAATTATGAACACACAACATGTGCTTTACTGCATGTTACCACTAGAGGTCGGTATTCTGCACTTCTGAAACATTACACTCACTGTAGGTCACATTACAGCACAGTACAATATAGTGGGATCTGGAAGATGTATATTTTATCTCCTCTTCAACATGTCTATTCTAACTTTTCTGTCATTTTATGCGCAAGCTTCAAAATCCTTAAAATGTTTTCATATTATTTTAGTAGTAGTTCTTAAAGTTTATCTTGCAGAGCACTCACTCGCTATATAAACTAACAGTATAATAATTATTTTGTATTATAATTATATATTTTCCTCCGTGGGGTGAAAGATATTGTGTTATTTCACCTGCTTTACACTGGATGAAGTCATAGACCATATTTAATTGAAAACCTTCTTAGATCAAATTGTTTTCATGTTCTTACCTTTTTATCCGTTTAGTTTTTTCTTCGTTTGACATCACAGCAGAGCTTACTTCTTTTATAGGTGTGTGCCGTATTATTATAGTTCACCTTGCTATGCACTAGGTGTCTCTCTTGCATAAGACTGTGTGAACATTATCCTCTACAGTTCATAGAGCTGTTGAGTTTGACACTTTTTCTTTCTTTGACGTCCACAGTGATGATATATTTATAAACGCCTCGACAGCATGTGTTCATGTCTTTAACTTTTCACTGTTTAAAATAAACACGTTAAATAGGAAATTTGTGGAATCTAGTAAAAGACACATCTCTCCTTTGCTAAAATCGTTTTTTACAAATTGCTTAATGCACGTGTATGACATATTTATAAATGAATACGTTGAGTCCAACTGTTTTTAATCTCAAAGTACGTACAAGGCATTTCTGTTTGACTCTCTGGTGGAGAAAGTATTGGTCTTTTATTTTACCACTAGATGGCAATGTGTAGTCACGAGACAAGCGGCTTCCCTGAGGAAAGCAAAACTGACTTTGCATGTGAGTAACCCTGTGATCTCTGGAGTAATGGATGCACACCGGCATTATTATCTCCTTATTGCCCCTCATTCTAGCTCATCTACCTTTGAAGATCAAAGCAGCCGTGTGCCTCTGTGTGTACCGACAGCCGTAAACCCAGAGTGAACTTCAATAAAGCCAACTGTTCACTTTGTACATCTGTCGCTAACCCTTTGCAGGGGCCTTACGAGATGAAATGCTGTTGAACCGAGAGAGTCAACTGTTGTGCACGGAGAGGTTACGCAAGAGCTTTCAGAATAATATCAGCAAAGTTGGGGATATTTATATTTCAGCGAGTGAAAAAGCAGCAAACAACTTTCCGCATCCAGTTTGTTTGTGTTGTTTGACTCATGGCGAGAAGACTTGGCAAGTGCTGCAGCTCTTTGTTGGTTCTCCTCCTCCTCTGCGAGCGTTGCACACACCGCAGAGCAGAATGAATAAATACACCGGTGACATGTTTAAGGAACAGGTGGGGCCGTGTGTGTTTGTGTGACAATAATACAAACTTCGTGTCAGATGCAGTTCAGTTCCTGCAGGTGTTCTGTATACGTGCGTTTGAGCTCTCAACTAAATCAGGTGTTAGTTTAGCACATTATGTCGTGGCCCAAGTGGTAAATCTTAATAACTGTTGTTTCTTGTTTCATGCATTTTACTGAACTAACTAATCTGCCAAAAAAAATCAAATAACTTCTCTGCCTTCAGATCTGTAGGTGAACCTGCAGCCTGTGTCGAAATATGATTTTGATTCATCCGCGTCAAATAAAATTCCTTTTGCATATTCATCCGTTTCTTTTAAGTTGGTCATTTTGGAAGATCCCGTCTTCCGAAACCTGTCAGTGTGTTGAATACATTGTTGAACTCGGACCAGTTTGCCTTCAACAAATCAAATGTGAGAGTATGCAGTTATTCAGGTTCCTGTCAGTTGCAGATCATGGGAACGTGTCTTGATGGGAAGAAGTCGTCGTCCTAAGAGAATTGTTCAGTTGTGTGTTGTGTGAACCGGTGCACATGTTGTGAACTCGATGGGCGTGGTACTGTTGCATCATGTTGCATTTAAGTTACAAGGTGAATTATGGCACAGCGTAACTTTAGTGCATTTGTTTATCAGTCCTGTGTGTGTGTGTGTGTGTGTGTGTGTGTGTATGTCAAGTTGTCCCCAATCTACCGCTAATCAGATTTCTCCTTAAGGGGACTTTAACCACCTTAAAGATCCGTGCTACAAAGTTGTGCGCGCACAAACAGAGGCACGGACCTTCTGTATAACCTTTGTCATATTTCAAACTCTCTGCACAGTTCCTCTGAATCCCTCGTATCTGCTCCTCGCTCAGAACCAAAATCAAATTTCGACCTGTGGCCTTATCAGAGCTGTTGGCCACATGCTTCTGCTCATGTTCCTTTTTTTTCATCTTTCTTTCTTTCTTTCCATTTCATTTCTATTTATTCTCAGTGAAAGTGCAAGCTTGCACTGCCCACGGTTTACTTTCAGCCCTTTGTGCAGAGCTTGTTGACATTAGCACCTGCGTCAAATCTCATTCTTTTCCACGGCGGCAAAATTGCTGAACACCACAGCAGAACGGTTGCGACACTGCTCCATAGCTGCTTATCTTTGCCAACTCCCTAAGCCTCCCGAGCTTAATCATCTCTTCATAGTAATCGATCAACTCAATCCATCAGCAGCTTCTGACACCAGCCACCGCAGACCAGTTGAACTGGGAACCTGACCAGACGTGTCAGAGACAGGCAGGCAGGTACTGAAGGAGCTCTCTTGCCTCGAGGGACAAACATCTTTGTTTTTCCCCGTCCTGCTCCTTGCAGACGATAGGTCGAGGCGTGGCAAAGCAGTTGGGGGGGGGGTGAGCAAGCCAAGGTGAGGCTGAGGTAGAGATATGGAGGAGGAAGTCTGAGTGGATATCTGTCTCGTCGACGGCTCAAGTAAACCTTCGTCTAGTTAATAATTGACTCTGGAGTTCACTGTCTCTCTGTACTTTGCAGGCGGGCGAGACTTGAGGAAAACCTTTGTTCATTAGCCTCCGTTTTCACATTGCAAACCGCCTAATGCATTTTCTGGCTATTGCATTAACCACATTTTTGCAGCTGTGCAATAAGGCAGGGCATGTGCGAGCGGTTCTCTGCAGCTTTTTCTTACTGCTCAGGTTATTTGCTCCCTGTGGTTGATGTTAATGGGGTGTTGTTAGTGGCAGCAGCTCCTTTACAGGCCTTCTCAGTATACGTTGCACCCCAACACTCAACACTTTTTCATCCTCTGTGTGTAACATCGGCAAAACCCCCAACTAGAATTTGTGGGAAACCCGAGCATAATGAAAATTAATAACTACGCTGTCCCCTCATGCTTTTACCCTCAGTCGGTGCTGCAGCTCTCAATCAGCAGCAGCCCAGATGGAGTGCATGGACGTTGGTGTGTGTGTGTGTGTGTGTGTGTGTGTGTAGCTTGACTGTTGCGTAGCTGGAGTGCAAACATAAACACATGTGCATGCACACATTATTACCTACTTACACAGTGAGGATCCATGGTGCACTGGTGTATGCTTGGTGTTTTGGTGATGGTGCTGTGAGGAGAGTTTGTGTTGATACTGCACTCCTCCATCATACACTGCACCAACCTAACCTTTTCCAGACCTCTCTCTCTCTCTCTCTCTCTCTCTCTCTCTCTCTCTCTCTCTCTCTCTCTCTCTCTCTCTCTCTCTCTCTCTCACACACACACACGTGCGCGCCGAGGCCACTTTCTCAGTTGATCCCTGAGTCGATACAAGCTGCAACTTGAAATCCAAACCCTGTGTCCCACAACGTGTGTATATGAATATGGATTATCCAACACCGACTATAACGGTGACATCCGTGGCCTGTAAAGTCTGGGAGGTATGTGGAAGCACCGATGTCCAAGGAGCTGCTTACTGCTTTCCCAGAGGCCTGGCAGAGAGCCGGGGCCTGGAGGACAGGGGCAGGAGTCACTCAGGTGAGGCTCCACTTCTCTCCGCTCCTGCCAGGATCCCGGCGCCACACACCAGACCGATTGGCCCGCGCTCCGGTGGGCCGGGTCCGGTCGAACCAGCGAGGAGAGGCAGCGAGCGGATCGAGGGGAAAGGTTCTGGAAAATGTGAGCGAGGTGGTCAGGGACCTGGTGGTTACTGATGGCAAGCGCTCCCCCCCCCAGCCAGCTGCCAGCTTATCGACTTTAACGATGTGAGCGAGCGATGGCCAGTCCCTGTGCCCCCTGGGTCTCCGTGTCCTCCGCGCCCGCCAAGGCAGCGGCGAGCGGCAGCGGCGCACCAATAAAGCCCCACCTGGTTCTGATTGAGAGGTATTACTGTTTCGGATTCCCTCGCTCGCGCTCGCTCGCTCACCGAATCGTGACGATCAAACAAATTGGAGCCGCTCAGCACGTTTGATAATCTGTAGGCCTCGCTGTAGATTTCTTTAATCATTTAAAGAACAGGTTTCCTAAAATAACGTAAACACTCTCCGAGGGCTGGATTGCTTTCCCGAACAGGAGTTTAGTCAACAATGAACTTTTCCTTCGCGTGTTTTCGCCCTAGGTTTGTTAGGTTTGACTGTGGAGCACTGTGGGGGGGGGGAAATCAGTTGCCAGTCCCCTTCTCTACTGTAATTTTCAGCCCACCTTCTCAATCCCCTCCTTTCCTCCCTTCTCCTCTATGACTGAGCTGTTTTGGAAGGAGCTCCAGGGCCAGCATTCATTTAGGAGACGCGTATAAACTGGCATTAAAAGGCAGCATGGTCTTAATTAGCTGATGCAGCTCATATGTTTGGTGTGATTGTGTAATGTTTATACTCCAGTGTGTGTGTGGGTGTGTGTGTGTGTGCAAGTTGTGTCAGGCCACCGTGCTAATTGCCTAGCCTGACTTTTATTACTCCGTACAATGTTGTAACACTGCCGAAATGAGACGAGCAGAGGACACCGCCGTCTCTGGCTCATGATCGATTACCATCGCCGTTGCCAAGAAAACGTCCAAAAGCAGCGATTGATTTACCTTCTCTTCCCTTGTGCAACAATGAGCTTGCACTCGAAACACCAGAACATGTCAGGAGTGGGAAATAAGTGGAATTGATCTGCTCGTCCTCACAAACTGGTCTTGTGGTGGTGGACTAGTGGCAGAAACTTGGACTATGGGCAGAAAAGGTCTCTGCTTCTCTGGTTCGACTCCACGGAGAAACAACAAAAAGACGAACCTGGATTGATCTGTCCAAAAATCCAAGAGGATTCTCCCTACCCTGTCTAGTGCCCCTGAGCAAGGCACCTTACTCCCCCAACATCTGCTCCCCGGGCGCTGTATAGGCTGCCTACTGCTCTGTGTGTCCTGCACCAGATGGGTTAAAAGCAGAGGTTAAATTTCCCTCCTTGCATGAGTGTGCTTGTGCATGTGTTTAGGACAAATAAATGTATCTTAATCTTGTCTGATGTGAAAGGCAACAGAAAACACACATGAGCTGGCAGTGCACGTGAGGACCTGGGCTGCAGCGTTGTTGAAGCTGTGGTGTTTAAGCACAAGCCGATGATCTACTCATAGAGCCCCCCCCTCGCCCCGACCACAGCTCCTCAGGTCTCGATGATGTCTGGCTCCTCCTCCGTCAAACTACCTGACCTTCTGTTGCCGTACAGTACAGCGATGACATTTGGCCCAGTCATAAAGATGCTACAACAGCCATAAAGACACCTTACGATGTCTGGGTTTCTGTAACCAGGTTATTAAGCTGTAAAGACCCATTGTAAAAAAAAAAAAAAAAAAAATCTAGATTGACTCCGATCTAGTTGAGGAGGAGGGAGCAGAAAAGATAAAAAGGGCCTCGCTAAGTTATACTTTCATAAACCTACAGTGGGCTTGGTTCTTACCGGTAAGCGCACAAGGAAATTCTTTGAATTCCCCGAACTCACACCCTCATTCTACTTTTGCCGCCCTGCAGCCAGATGGGCTTGTTTGTGGCACGTTTGGCATCACGGACGCTTCAATTACTAGTTCTGCACAGGAGTGAGTCGTTCGTTTTTCCTCCCTCCAGTTTTAGAAATGTATTTTACTTTATAATTTGTACATTGGACTGAATTAAGATTAAAATACATTTTATCATCCCACACACATGCACAGACATGCACAGGCACACTAATGCAAGGGGAAATTTAACCTCTGCTTTTAACCCATCTGGTGCAGGACACACAGAACTTGAGCAGCCATGTACGGCGCCCGGGGAGCAGATGTTGGGGGAGTAAGGTGCCTTGCTCAGGGGCACTAGACAGGGTAGGGAGAATCCTCTTGGATTTTTGGACAGATCAATCCAGGTTCGTCTTTTTGTTGTTTCTCCGTGGAGTCGAACCAGAGACGAACCAGAGACCTTTTCTGCCCACAGTCCAAGTTTCTGCCACTAGTCCACCGCCTCTCCAATCTGTCGAGGTGAAGGAACAGTGTGTGGGGACAGGCCCATTGGACTTGGCTCACACACAGTTCTTGCTGTGTAGGTGGGCTGGATCACACAACTGTCTGACCGTTCTGCAAGTCATCCACGTGGAAGTTTGGTCACGCCACTCTCCTACTCTCTTTTCCTTTTGTCCCTTCGCCTCCTCTATCTATCTTTCTGTAATTGTGTCCCAGACCCAGACACGTCCATAAATAAACGGGGTCTCCTTCTCCTCAACCAGACCCAAGCCATGTTTATGTTCCGGCCTGCTTTGGGGGGGCCATCTGGACCACTGGGCTCGCCTCGCTGCTCTCCGAGCTCAGGTGGAATCAAGATGTGCCACCAACACCAGCATCTGCCTAATGGACTAACACTGGGCTAAAAACACAACCGCTGGGTCACAGTAGATCTACTTTTCTAAACTTATGTTGGAGATTAAACGATCCTTGACACCAGTCCAACACATTCTTGCTTTAACACGTTGCAGTTTAAAAACAAGACACAAAAGATGACCTAGATCCAGTTGCACTTCTTGAGTCACTGTCGCAATATTGTTATTAACTCTGCATCTGGAACCATAGTGAATTAATTCATGTTGTAAAATGTTCTATCGTTCGATTTTCTAGCTCCTCCTCATGATGAATCATCAGTAATCCGACCAGAAGGCAAACTGTACTTCTCAGTCAGGATGGCACAAATCTTCCAGTTCCTTCTTTTACTTTTACCCAAACCTGTTGAGTAAGTGAAGAGAAATATTTCATTCCCGACATTGGAGGAGATTTTTGGGGGTTTATTTACATTAGCTGGATGTGGTCTCCTGGTCTTCATGTCATTTCGGTGCAGGAGCCAGGCCATTAAAACTAATGAACACTTATTACCCCGAGTTGGATCCTGAGCTCCTTGCTAAACATCCCCTCTGTAGCTGTTTGTTTTACTTGTACCTGATTATTCAAACAGAGCAGTAAAACATGTGGCTGAGCCTCTGGTCTTTACAGGTTGCGTCATAAACAGTCAGATCTGTGATACGCCATTGGACGTCAGAGCCACAGTTTTTCTATGAGCGAACACGGGTGGTCTTTAGTTTTCTAATCATCGTGGCTCGAGTCGAAGCCTTTTCCTGAAGCGCAGGACAATGCGATATCCTACGTGTCGGATCATTAGGATGTTGTGTAACTTCTAGAAAACAGTTTATTATTAGCTGGTTGCATTTTTGAGTCCCTCCTCTTGTTGAGGGTGGTGACAGATTAGCTCGGTATGCGCCAATCAATCACGTCAGTTTCGCAAATGTCGGAGCACATGAGGCCTCCGAGTGCTCGGCTGAAACTGTCCGATGTGCCGTGACGTCTGATGCTGCTGACAAATTCCTTTGCAGATGTGGAAATGTCTCTTGAATACACTGAGGTGGTTTTCATTTTGTTGGATTGTTTCTAAGTAAGATCAAGATAAAAACTACCGGATGCATTTCCTTGAAGCTGTAAGGATCTGGTATGGTTCAAGGAAGACACACGGATTAGGGGTTGAATGAGTTTCTTTCACTTCCTTTGATATTGCAAGGGGAATAATTCATGGTTCTTGAAACAGAATAAAAAGAATAACATTTAGAGAACTGGTACCTTTGAGTGTGTGAAATTTGGTGCAGGCCGATTGAATTTAAAGGGAGTATGGGCCTTGACGTGGGGATTTGCACTGATAATTAATTAATTAAGGGGAGAGGCGGTGGACTAGTGGCAGAAACTTGGACTATGGGCAGAAAAGGTCTCTGGTTCGTCTCTGGTTCGACTCCACGGAGAAACAACAAAAAGACGAACCTGGATTGATCTGTCCAAAAATCCAAGAGGATTCTCCCTACCCTGTCTAGTGCCCCTGAGCAAGGCACCTTACTCCCCCAACATCTGCTCCCCGGGCTCCGTACATGTCTGCCCACTGCTCTGTGTGTCCTGCACCAGATGGGTTAAAAGCAGAGGTTAAATTTCCCTCCTTGCATGAGTGTGCTTGTGCATGTCTGTGCATGTGTTTGGGACAAATAAATGTATCTTAATCTAAGTCTCAGAAGATATACTTTTGCTTCTATAGTTTACAATGTAAATATGTCGGTAGTTTCACGTCCGGGCCTTTCTCTTTTTATTATGGGGTTGGCGTGTTTGATGGATTTATTCTTGTTTGCTGATCACCAGGTGTCAGATTGAAGATTACAGCGACACCTGACAGATGCACTAGGGTGTCTAAATAAAGCTTGTGTGCACGATGTACATCTGTGTGCGTGACCTCCTCAATGCATCCGTGCAGATGAGTGACACATGAAAGTGTGTGTTTTCTGAGACCTTTGTGTTGCATGCATCAGCTCGGAACAGCTCGGGCATTGTTGAGGGGAGGAAGGAGCTCTTTCTTCTGACTCCTCTCCCGACACTTGTGGCTTTTTAATATGATCCGCTGCCTACGGAAAAGCACGGTCAAATAAACAGCGTGTTAAGTTTCCGCGTGTCTGTACCAATCCGTCAAAAAAAAAACAAAACAAGATGGAGCTCGACTTTTATTAATGCCCCCCCTCCTCCTCCTCCTCCTCCTCCTCTTGCCCCACTGCTTTGCCCCCACCGCAAAAAAAAAAACCTCCCACTACGCCTGCAGCCCTTGTCATCCCAGGCTGGAATTTCCCTGAAGTCAGCGTTGGCCATTTTTGACTTGTTTTAACGCTAATTAAATATTGTCAGAGGGCATGCCACTTAATGGCACCTTTGTTTGGCAAATACACGATAAAAGAAACATGCACCTCCAGCGAGAGAGAGAGAGAGAGAGAGAGAGAGAGAGAGAGAGAGAGAGAGAGAGAGCTTAGACAGAATGGAGTGATAAGCCTGCAAATGAGAGGCAGATTGAGGGAGAGACGGACTGAAAAAAAACAAAAACTCCCTATCTACTTTTCTGCCAGTCACATTACCCCTGCACCCCCGAGGAGGAAGCGTACCAGCCCTTTTTTTTTTTTTCCTTGGGTGAAACCCTATATGGCCAAATTAAAAGGTACAGCTTCATGCGCTGCTATGTCTAGGTCACAGCAGTGGTTCTAACACTCTTTGTATTACATTTCACTCAACATGCTATCATTGTAGAAATCTGTAATTAGATATAGAACACAAGGCACCACACCTATAAATCTAGCACAATATAATGGTCTGTGTTGGCTTGATACTGAGACTGCACCTACGTCAGTGGCACAGCTGGCACTCTGCATGTATGTGTGTGTGTGTGTGTGTGTGTGTGTGTGTGTGTGTGTGTGTGTGTGTGTGTGTGTGTGTGTGTGTGTGTTTACTCACAGGTTATGGACTATATATCGGTCCCTGTTGTACTTCGTCATTCTTCAGCTTTGCTCTAAAGAGTTTGGGGATCTCACAGCAGCACGAAAACCCATATTTTATGACCCTACTTACCCTGTTTGTACTAAAAAAAATCATAGAATCAACTGGCAGCCCGGCAAAACAATGGAAATAGCACTTTAGGACATTACGGCATGACGTGACGACAAACTATTTAGTACACGTATGGGCCCTGGGCAGCTGTGTGAAGCAACATAAAGAAGCAGAGAGAGAGAGAGAGACGCTGGCCAAGCATTGCGAGAGAGCAGGGACGACAGACCTATGGAAAGAGTTCCAGGTCCTCGGAGTGTCTTCACCGCAGCTCCTGGTGGAGGAAACACTGAATCCTCACTGCCGGGGCCTTCCTCTGCTCCCTCCTGCAGCGGGGGGGCCTCCGAGGTGCCTGATAGTGCATGTTGTTCTTGGATTCCTCACAAAGTCTTTCCTCCTTCTCCCCACACATCTGAAGATGTATTCTTTTTTTTTTTACTGCCGAACAGATGACAGGGGTAATCCTTTGGTGTCTTGCCACCCCCCCAACTGACTGTGCACTTCCTCTTTTTTGTTTTGCTTTCTCTCTCTCGTTCTTTACCCCCCTCTTATCAGCTAATCCCTCCGTGTATTGAGAGGTCAATTAAGACGCTCGGTTTGATAGAAACGTTTCGGAGGCATGGAGTGTGTGAAAACGTAGGTGTGTGTGTGGGGGGGGGGAGGAATAGGGAAACAGAGCCTTGTGGCGCAATTCGATTTAAAGTGGAAAAGTGGCAGGAACCTCGAGTCCGTCCAGGGCTCGGTTTTGTTGCACGAGTGGTTCGGATCAGATATTGTAAACGTCACAATCAAGACCCTTTTGTAATCGGAGAGTTGCTGACCTTTGCGTTCCTGACCTTTTCGTCTTGGATGCAGAAAAAGAAAAAACACTCTTGCACGGCCCACAAACACATGCAAAGTTCCTAATCTGCTTATTAAGATTAGACACAAATGACCCGGCTTATGACGCTGCAGAATGGTGTGACTTAAGATCCATAGAATTATGTTTTCTGAGAACATTTCACAAGACTAGATTAATTAGTAGAACCCCTTAGTTTTTATAACCGGTAATATAACTTAATAGCTTAATGCTGTGTATTTATGTGTATTTTTACTGTGTTTTTCTCTTAATGAAGATGCAACACAAATGGAAGTTGATTTTATAAACCTTTAAAACCTTTTTGCCGTTATTACACAATCATGCGAATCTTTATCTGACATTCATAAGTGATAACTAGAAAAGATTTGATTCGGAGCTTTTCTTTTCCTCCTCACACTGAAGAATTCTTACTCAGCGCACTCTTTTCCCTGCAACACACGTACATCTAATCCACCCTAAGTCGAGTGAGTGGCAGAACATTTCTGCTGTGAAGTTTGAGATTCGGCGGGGGGGTGAAAGAAACACTTTTCTGTGTACAAAACATAAACGAGATGTGGCCCGTGGAACAGAGTCCGTGCTGTGCTGCACGGGAGAGGAGAGGTGAGCGAGAGGGAAGGGGGAGTAATTGCCACATTAAGGGAGAAGGAATTCAAAATATATTTAATCTCCCAATCCCTTTCACCCCCCAAGAGGTTTACAGTGAGCATGCTCCGTCTTGTTATGAGACACAAGGAGAGCACAGAGAGCGTGAAATGGAGACGGGCGAAGAGAGAGAGGGTGAGATTCAGATCCGAGGTAACCCACTGGCTCCTCACCAGGGTGAACTCGTGTGGGAAGGTTCACACAGACCAGGGGCAACTTTGCATGCAGCCACCTCCGAGTTGGTTGTGCTGCGTTTGCATATGTGGGAAATAACACTGATGACTTTTGCTGCCGAAGCCTAATTTGCATATACTCCTCTCTGCCGAAACCTTTCCCACAGTGCCTCAGCTGAACAGTGTCACCCAGCCTCAGGAGCTTGTCTTCAACCTGGAGTGACTGACAGGTTGATTGAAAATCAGAGGTGGAACAAACCAATGACTTTCTCAAGCACGCACTCTCCCTTGTTGGGTGTGTTGGTCACATTTTCAAATCAAATGGAGGATTTTTGAAGCAATCTGAAATAACCTTGAGAGGTGGAGGGGCCGGGTTAAAGGCCCGCTGGACTCTACTGTATGTCATCGTGTGGTCTGGGCTCGCACTAGGACATATGGTGTGGTGTATTTTTATAATGTAATCATTCCTCCTCTTGCAACAACACTGTTAAAACTTTCTGCATGCTGGGGCAAGAATTCAGTGAAGAGCCCCGCTGCCCTAGACACAGCAGAGCATAAACAATGGAGGGAGCTAGGGCCTTGGCAGTAACACACACACACACACACACACACACACACACACACACACGCTGCACACATGGACACACAACAGCACACGCATTTGCTCCATGCAACTTATTTTATTACCTCAAAGCTGTTTATTTCCTTGCAAATTGTGCAACATTTTCCCGGGAATTCTCATGGACGTCGTTTTATGTCTCTCAGTTTCCCCAAAATGATTTACTCGATCCTGAGCCGAAGACGCGCCGCCTACATGTGGGCCCTTTCGAGTGGTTTTTATTAGCATGGCGTGTTTACTTGGCCAAATGTAACCTGTGGTTTTCTGAGGTGAGTCATCTTCCGCTGTCAAGGAGGGACGGCGAGGTCAGCCCGAGTTCTTTCCTCCAGGAGCAGTTTCTGTGACATTGACTCGCCTTTCAGGTAGTAAAGGTAATTGCACCACCCATGCATATCCTCTCTTTACTTATCAGCTGTAATTACCCATCTACTGTATGTAGTCGAGCCAGGTTACCTCATGTGTTTCGAGACACTGTTTGTTTATGGTGTAGCTGCTTACAAAAAAATGATACCTCTGACACCGACACTCCCAATTTCCTGCGTATTTTCTCGGAGTGCTGTTATTTATTTATCAGCGCTTCTATTTGAAAAGACAAAAAGTCGCCTAACCTGCTGCTCAGGCACAGGAGCATCGACAGCATGATTGAATGGGTTCGGCTCTGCTGTATCCTCTCGTCTCACCAGGGAAACACCAGCCCGGTTCTTTCGGGTGCTGATACGCTGATTCGGTGTGATGGGGTGCCCTGTGTTCATGAACATGCTAACCCCTAAGCTGCCGGCCCGGACACTGTGCTCTGTGTTGATGGAGACGACGGGCACCGGGATCGTGTTTCCAGCAGAAGCAGGAAGTGAGAATTGGAGGGTTCCTGCTACCAGGCCCCTTCTTTCCTGCAGATCCTACACGGAGCTAAACTCAAACCATGTGTGGTTCTCGCCCTGTGGACGTCCGCGCACAGCCGGGCCTGGCCGCCTGGCTGGCTAGTTGGCAAGTGCTGCGGTCTTCTTGTGATCTGAGGAAACATTCATCCCCTCCCTCTCGCCATTGTTATTTGAATCCCCTCTCTGTGGAACTCCACCGGGGTCTTTTGGGGGAAAGTGGTAAGTGATTCCTCTCTGTGTCCGGTCTCCAAAGACACACCCCTCCCCTCGTTGAGCTTTCATTCGCGGTTAGACGCACGATGGATGTGATTGGGGAAGTACAGTAGTCTGTCCCCGGGGTCAAAGGTCATTTCCTGATACTCAAGCTGCCAACGGGTTAACTAGGACCAGATTAAGAGAAATGGCTTTAACTCACAACGACAATTGGAGGAATAAAGCCACCGATAGTTACTCAGTAATTACATAAACTCATGGCTGCATGTGACTTGTGTTAAGCCAGTGGGAAAAATCATCACAGATATTCATTCATTTTATGATTTATGGTTATTTTTTATGACAGAGGCTTTATAAATGCCTGAGAGGGCCTCTGGTGCTCATAACGTCTCCTGCCTAAAACACATCATTCCCTTTTAAATGCACTTGTGTTCTGAGCAGTGATGAAGAACACAGGATAAGAACAGACATCAACACAAACACGCTGCTAGATGGTGACCAGCTCCTGAGCGTCGCTGTGTGAAGTGTTTCTGTCCCCCGGTTGTGTACAGTGTTGTCAAAGTCAGGGTGTTTTAGTCCATGGTGGCATGTTCTGGCACGGGAATGCCCCCAAGACGAGGTATTTATGTTGATGGCAAGCGAGGGTGCATGAGGCTGGTTCGGTGAAATACCTGTGTCTGCGCTCAATCCTTCCACTTCAAAACGGCTGTTTACAGAAAACACAGGGTGATGAAGGGATAATCTGTGAAAAATACACGTGTCACTTCGCTCTTTCTCTCTCTCTTTTCCCCTCTCTCTCTCTCACCGGCTGCTCCTGCTCTTTTGTCTTCAGGAACAGCAAAAGGCATGTGACGGATATGCAAACGTACATTTGTGTGATCCGTTAAATGGATTGCGTAGTGTTTATAGTCTCACTCTCCCATTCACAGACACACATTCATTCACTTTGGATCAAACTAAGAGACTTTTGTTTTTGTGAACGACCGCTCTTCCTCCTCTCTACCTCCTCCACCGCCCTGTGTTTGCATTCCTGTAGTCTTCCTCACGTGCAAATTCACCCCCGAGCCACCTCAAGCCACCATTTTTCCCCGATGAGACACATTGTATGGACACCTGTGGGCTTCTTTTTCCACTGAGGAGGGGTGGGGGGATTGAGAGATGGGGAGGAGCGGCAGCATTGCCAGCTTTTAATCGAGATGCGTTGACTAATCGCTGAGGGATTAGGCTCTTAGACAAGGCCTCTTTCATTCTGACACTCCATACGCCGCAGAGACTCAGCCTGGAGATGGAGAGGGCCGGGGAAAGTACATTTCTCAAGGACCGAGGAGGGGAGGGGGAGTACAGATGGCATACTTTACCTGGATGTGCTTTGTTTAATCATGCCTGAGCCCTCTGCATGTACACACACACACACACACACACACACACACACACACACACACACACACACACACACACACACACACACACACACACACACACACACACACAAAGATTCACCCTCAGGCTGGATCTTTCCCCAGCTGGAGTCAGCTCGGCCCATTCCTCACAGCAATCACAATCTCAGCCTCTGCCTGCGGAGGAGCAAAGGGACACTGGCTTTAGTTGTGTTGTACGATTAACTGCAAAAAAAAAAAAAAAAAAAAAAAAACATCAAATCGAGGAGTGCATAAATGGTTTTGAACAATGAAACAATTGTGCCATTCCACTTTACGCCACACCCTGCTCGCCATGTTGAATGAAGATGACATGCTTTTTGGGAACCGGGCCTTCTTTCAGCCCGCTTGCAAACAAACACTCACACACACACTCGTGCTCTGACTCAGATTGAGTGTAGCGTGCCGTGTGTAGTGTGTGTGTGTGTGTGTGTGTGTGTGTGTGTGTGTGTGTGTGTGTTTGGGAGTGGGCCGTGGACCTGTATATTGTTGTATGTAAATGAAGCGGGGAGACACCGTCGTGTTCTGTGCTGCAGCTCGGACCTGATGTTGCCCAGACCTCTCGGCTGTGTATTGTAGTGTTTGATGAGGTCATTCATAACACACAGTTTATACACAAACACATGAAATTGTAGGCAGAGAAATAAGGTAAGGGCAAAAAGAAAAAGGGGGATGCTGAGGTATCACAGTTGTATTGCCCTTTCTCACGATACGAGATTGAAGACGTGTGTATCACAGTTTTGTTTTCAGGCTCCTTACGGCACAAAAACCAAAGCTCACGATTCATTATGAAGCAGGTAAAAGTTTGTTGAGGCAACCAAAGAAGAAAGTGAAACAAGACAGAAAGGTGCGATCATTTCTGACGTCCCATGTGCTGCAACTTCCAAAAAACAGGCTCCCACATTTTGGGCTAGGAAGACGTAGGCAGCTTTGCTTTTCCATTCTGCAGAGAATTGGACTCGGCTACACAGATAAACAATAGTGGAGCTGTAAGAAAAGGGGGACACTCAGTTTCGGGACAATTTTGGGATAACATGATGAAGCTGAAATTCAGTCTGACTCTAAAATGAGTCATGCGGAGAGGAAATCGAGCTCAACAAAATCCCGTACAGTGTGTGTGTGCGGCTTTAGAATTAAATTCCCTGTGAAGATGATGCCTGATCTGATTTAGGATCAGCTGCTGTCATAACCCTCAACAGATTACTTCTTCCATCCACTCCGTAATTCAGAGATGCGTCATTAAACAGCTTGCTTCCATTTGTCTTCCTTTTTTTTGGAAGTGTTGTCATGTTCTAGAACATTACATTAGATCAGAGGTCTTCAACAGGGGGTCCGCGACCCCTAGGGGGTCCGCGGAGGTTCTGCAGGGGGGTCGCGAAATCTTTGGTTGATAAGACAATTTTTATTTTATTTTTTAGTTTTTATAATTTTTTATTTATTTTCGAGCCAATTTTTTCCCCACAAATTTAAATGTCTTTAAATACACATTAACATGCATCCAACATATTGTGAGGCTGATTTGACCCTCTGCCTGGCAACCTCCATCCGTCCAAGATTAGATAAGTTGTGTGCTACTCATCAGGGTCCGACATCTCACTAATGTGGGAGTATGTGTGCCATCCACAGATGGCTTGAGGATTCACTGTCTCTTCTACATGCATGTTTAAAATAAAAACATGAATCTGTGAATTACTTTAATAGCTCAGTGTTGTATGCAAGATGTATGTTTATAAATGGCAGTGGCATGGCCACCCTGTACCTTGCACATGTTTAAATTACAAACATGAATATATGAACCCGTGTAATATTTGAATAGCTTAGTATTGAATGCACAATAACAGGGTAGCTATGTTTACACATGGCACTAAGCCCAGTTTAATATAAAACACATTTTTATGCAATATATATATAAGGGGGTCCCTGCTCCATCTCTCCACCAGTTTGGGGGTCCTTATCCTGAAAAAAGTTGAAGACCCCTGCATTAAATTGTATGAATTTTTTTTAATACATAACCTGCTATTGGTTTCCTGGCATTGTAGCTGGCAAGGTGTGACTTGTCGTTTTTCTGGATCCTCCATTTGCACAGTTTGCCTCTAAAGCCTCTAAGTTTCAGGCTTCACACACCTATCGGAGAAACCTGCTACACGCTAAGCCCTCTCTGAATAGAGCCTGGTGCAGAGCAAGCATAGGCCCGGGACAACCTTGTAACATGACTAAGAAGGGCAAACACCACAATGATTCTTGTCTTTTTCAAAAGGCTTTCTGTCAGGGTAGCACGTTCCACGGGTCCGTCCATTGTTCCCTCGATTAACTCTGCCTCTAGTGTCTGTTTGCACTGAGCGGCCTTAAACCACCACACTGGGATCTTCAGAGTTCCTTTTTTTTGTTCCTGTGTCTGTTTTGTCACGGTGACAGCGTTTGTAAAGTTAATGCATGTGCAGCAGGCAGGCCGGGGTCAGGTGTGCAACGTCAGCCGCGTGTTTGCTCAGTGGACTCGTGTGTTCTCTCAGCCATGTACACTCTCAAGTAGCGTTGGCTCAAGCAAACACGGATGAAGCAACTTGAACGAGGAAGCCAAAGATTCAGTTCCATGAATCCTACGCTGCAACTTGACACTGGATTAGAAAGTGGAATTGTACCGTTCACCTCAAGTCGAAGCACAATCCTACTTTCCGCACTGTGTTTGTTCTCAAACACATACTGTGGCCTGTTGTTTGTGTAGTCACTGGAGCAGCATGGAAGTTGCTGCCAACCTGGCTGTGCAGTGTGTGCGCTCTCTGTGATAACAAAGGAAATAAATTAAATAGCACTAAAGCATTTGCGGTTGGGGAGATAGAAAAACTGAGACATACTTTGCAGAAAATGGGAGGGGCCAGGTAGAAGCTGAGGCTGCAGGATATGAATAGGTGTCTGTGAGTGTTAAAGGGGCTGTGTTTACGAAGCACAGGGCTGGGAACTAAGTGTTCGGGCCTCCAGGTGTGTGTGCTGGTGGTTGTCAGGGCTTGTGAGGCCCGCTGCGGAGGTGGCTACGTGACAGCGGTAATGATAGGTTGTGGCGGGTGAAGACATGAGTGTGTGTGTCTGTGTGTGTGTGTGTGTGCATGTGCGTTGCTGCAGGCGTTCGCCTGGTTCCTGATGACATACACATTCACAAACACAAAAGCCCGTGCACACAACAATGTGCCTTATAACAGACCATCCCACGCAGCGCGAGCAATTAGACACATGACATCAGGACAAGTGAGCACTTGCCAAGTGAGGAAGGCAACGTTCTACAAGTCCGGGGTCAGATTATCCTCAACGAGCGAGGTGACAGAGAGGTCAAGTTCAGGTTGAGGTGTGACGTGGCTGAGAGGGTCAAGTGCCTCTGCCTGTCTGATTCTCCTCCGACCTGTTGCCTAAACAAGGTGATGTGTATTTTGAGTTCTTCAAGGTGCGCTTGTGCAGATGAGAAGGAATTAATCATTGTTCACCAATATATCCTAGTACAGTCAGCTTTACTGAAAACACACGACCTGCAAACCCAAAACATGAAGCAGTGGAAGAACATTTTTAGGACGAAGAAGGACATAGAGAGAAGTCCATAGTTAAAGCTTGTAAACTACCAGAATGGCAACTAATACTGCATCCAATAAACGTTTGCATTCATAAAACCTTTTGGTTTCCAGCCCTGTTCATTGGTCATTGCCATTGAGAACCTGAACAAACATTTAATCAATGGTTTCGGCCAAAGAATTGAAACAGTTTAAAATAAAAAAAATATGCATCCACAGAATCCAGTTTCAAATCCCAAGGTGCTTTTGAGAGAAGCTACAGCTAATCAGATTTTGTGGATTTCCTTTCCGCGCTGCAAAAAAAAAACAACCTTGACAATGACATTCTGGTCTCAGCTCCCCAGATGTTCGAATTCGGTTAATGTTTTACGACATGCACATACCTGGAGCTCATTAAATGGGATCTTCAGTGCACTACCCTCTGCTGTCACTTACAGTAACGTGTAGGGATAATAGCGCTGCTCCACAAAGATGCTCATTGTTGTGGCTCTCAGCCGGGCCTTGCGTCTCGGGGAAACCGAACTGGGCTGCGGCAAGCTGCTCCACACAATACCGCTCTCAGGAGGACCTTCCCCGAGCCGGGGCGTTCCACTACGGTCTCACCACTCCGGCCGCATCCGTTTGGCGGCCGCTGCTTTTCTCTGTGCTGTGATACCGCAATATTTGAAAACACACATACAAACAGAAAGGAGAGAGAGAGAGAGAGAGAGAGAGAGAGAGAGAGAGAGGGCGCAGGAGAGACAACAGGCAAGCCATTGTCTTGTCTCACATAGGATGGACTCAGAGCTACTCATGTCTGCGCGTCTGATCTCAAAGTACGAGCTGCGGTTTCGTGTAGGACGATTGAGTTGCTGCTGCTTTATGTCAAGCAGACTCTTTAACATGTCAGCCACCAGTAGACCTCTTAAAACTGAGACGTAATAACGGCAATGACGCAGGAGACAAATGACTTTGTCGAGAGCACCCAGTCCTCCTGAGAATGGCAACTCGCCACATACCATGCTCAGGGAATAAAGAAAAGTAATAAGAAAATCGCTCCATGACAGATGAACAGTGGGCAACCACTTGTTTGGTTTGGTAGCTTTTGTCCACAGAGATCAGACGCTACTGTCAGGTGCATCCATAGAAGTCCTCGTGAGATTATTTTTCTATTAGACTTCATAACCGGGAATTGGACACTAATGGGGCCGGGTTCAAAGAGGCAAAGAGGATATCTCCTGCTGTCTCAGGGCTTAGCGCCGGTTCAAAGCTATCCAACTGTTGACAGCAGCTGCTCTTCTCAGGAGCTCTGACTTTGTCCGACTGTATAAAGAAGCTACTGCCTAACTGCTTTAGTCCATCCCTAACAATACGACACTATATGTCTCCCCATGCGTTGCAGGAGAACGCTTTATGATTTAGACAGTGTTAAGCCGTCTGGAAAGATATCAAAGCTCCCCTCTTCCATCGCTGACTCTTGTTGTTTCTCTTCAGTTAATTTACTTTCCAGTCCCAGAGACGGCAGTGCCCAGAGGCAGCGTCAGTGCTTATATTTGTGATTTTCTTGGCAGGGGAACAATAGTTTAGTTTAAGCAGTGCATTCCTGATTATTGACACACTGGTATGGAGAAGGATTAGTGAGCAGCCTTGGCTTTCTGAATCTTCGGCGTTGGCTGGTGAGCAACACCTGGGTGTATCCATGACAACAATGAACAGTGATTTCGCCACCAACCGGTTCGACAGAGAGTGTGCGGTGGCGCTTGTGCAAGGAGGGTCACTTAAGAGCGCAGAGGTTGGGACAGTTTTTTTTCTCAGCGTTGCAGAATGTGGCACCGATCGAGACCTGGCAAAGGTTTCCAGGTGTGAGAGGAGTTTCAACTTACCCCTGCTCCTGAATGAAACTCGTTAAATGCCTGTTTGGATCTTTTTTTCTCTCTCTCTCGCAAGTTTCTCTCCTGCACGTTCAATAGGAAAAGCATTATGGTGTGCAGATTGTGGTTTATGGTTTCTGCAAGAGGAGCTGGTACCATTCTGAAAGCCCTGATTACCTGTGTCCGGCGAGCCCACACGTGGTCTGTGGTGAGATGGCCCGATAGCGGCAGGACTGAGGCAGCATTGTTGCACAAGCAGGTTTACTGAGGGTCTCCTGCTCTGAGGGACCTGCTCCTCAATCTTATCAGCAGGAGCCCACAGGACCCGTATCACGCAGCACGGAAAAAGACTTCCACTGACATCATGGCCTCTGAGGTCTACCCAGGATACATTTTGATAGCGGAACCTGCTACTTGGTTTCACATGGAAGCATTAAGATATGAAACCACATCTTGCATCAGTTATGATTTGCATGTGTTGCCTGCAAGTTACTGGCTCTCTTAAATCTAACAGCTAAAGTAGAAGCTCTGGATGAAAGACAAGAATCTGAAATAAATAATGTGCAATAAAGAGTTTGTTTGAAATTTAAAGATAAGTATAAAAGTTAAAGGGATAGTTCAGCCAAAAATGAAAATTCACTATCTACTCACCACATTGCCAAAGGAGGCGTGGGTGAAGTGTATGAGCCCAAACTTTTGGAGTTTCAGAGGTAAACAGTGTTAAATTAAGTGGGGACCACTTCTTCAAACCTAAAAATAACAACATCCAAGTGTCTGTAAGCCACATTCGACTTAAAAAGGCATAATTTACACCATGTTTACAGCCTAAATGTCCTCTGATATCCTGGAGCTGTGTTCATAGGTGATCACAGTGGACATTAAGACTAAAAACATGGTGTAAATTACCTTGTTTTGAGTTGAATTTGAATGTCGGGGCTAACAGACACTTGGATGACACCAAAGGAGCAGCATGGAGGCATTTTTTAAAAACGTTTGAATAAGTCATCATTTACTTCAATTGTATTGGATGTGGCTGCAACTCTGTTTAACCCTGAAACTCCAAATATGTTTTGTGTTAAACTTTTCACCCATCCCTCCATCAGTATAGCGGTGAGTAGATAATGAAGGAATTTAAATTTTTTTGGGGCGAACTATCCCTTAAAGTCTCGACATCTTCCCAGGAATATTATAGCAAAGTAGGCCCAAGCTTAACCTGCCATGTGTGATTGTTTTGCCTGAATATACATTTTGCTTTGCAGTTAATTGTGCTTGTATTTTATTGTCTTTTCCCTGGCATGTCCTGGGAAACATAATGCTCTCAATCTCTCCGGGAGCAGCTGCTGTGGTGTCGTGTTGTGATTCTCCGCTCGGTGTGTAAGCCTCCCCGAGCGCAGGTGTCAGCACTGGTCAATTACTTGCGCCCGGATAGAGACGTTGATTCATTCATGTAGCGCCTGTGCACAAACCTTGAGAGTTAGCAGATAGATAGGAGCGCGTGCTGAGAAGAAAACAGCCTGTCCTCATAAAGTTACTGTCCATACGTCCCAGAGGTGACTGCGGTCGGCAGCAGAAACTTTATCGCAAACTTCTCAAACTGTGTTACTAACGAGCACTGATAAGTGAGGTATTTAGGGCATTAGTCTGTTGTGTGCTGCCAGAGGTGATATTGGCTGGAAGGCCAGACAGCTGACAAATACGCCAGGAGGGGGAAAATCCATCAGTTTGCACGAGTCACTGAATTATCGAGCTGACTCACAGTTAGCTCACCTGGTGTGTGTATCATAAACTAATGATTTCCAGTGAAGTTTTTACTCATACGATTTTCCCTTCTACACCTTTGAACCCAGTCTGGTATCTTGTTCTTTGAGACTGTCAAGGCCCTTTCCCATGATCCTCCTCTCTCTGACTGTATAATCATGTACATCATTAACATAGTTGCTATTTTCTTTTACACCCCTATTGGCATGAGGAGAAGGTGCGCAGGCATAATTGCATAATTTTTGACATAACGTTGGTAATAACGTTTTAATAAAATAAATGAGCACCTTTTATTTACCTGCTCATCTTTCCAACAAGTTGTGAGTTTAAATCAGGAAAAAAGGCCCAAACTGGTCTTGTGAGTTTGTCACAAGATCAGAATTAAAACAATGAAAAGATTTTTTCCAGAGTAAACGTGGGCGTCTGCCTAAAATAGCACCGAATATGCGAAACCAAAACAAACACTGCATGTTCTTCCCGATCGCTGAGGCGTCACGGAGACGGCTGCAGGTGATGAGAGCCGAGCGGAGTGCGGTCCCGACCAGACCAGGCCCGCGTGTTCAAGAGCCCACAACGAGCGGTTTTGTTTGGCGTCGCCCCTTTGTCGACAGCGTCAGCTTCCCATGCCTATTAGGTTGCTGCCCACGAATGGGCACAACGTGATGACATGCCCCCCCGCCCGCACAATGCCACTGGTTCGCACTGCGTCATTGTCAGATTATCGCCCCTCTTGCTCAACTGGAGTGGTTCTAGCAGAAAGGGACACTCTGGTCTTTATGCAATAGCTGTCATAGCCGGGCACATTTTCTGTGAGATACCTGTGAAGATATTTATTTTCTCAGTCTTTCTTGCATCCTGGGTGTGTAACTGATGTGTTATCCTTGTCATGCCGATGAGAAAGTCCTGCATATATATATACATGTTTTCTGATTGCTCATCCCTGGGTGGGCACTCCTGCTCCGGCCCTTTTTTGGGGGAGAAAAAAAAAATTCCCCTGCCAGTAATGAAGAGTGTTACGGGCTTTACCCATGGTCCTCTGGTGTGAGGCAGCGTGGGAAGTTTGGTGAACTTCCTGACCCCACGCATCACCGCGGCACATTGACCCTCATCACGTGACAAAGGAATGTTCCGCATCTTTTGTTTTAACATCCACGGCACTCATGGACTTGAGAGCAATTTTGCATACTATAGAATAATCACTAGGCTGGCATTCTGCCTCACCATTCTCTCCCCCCAGTGTTATTCTCCAACAGGATTTGAAGGCAGCCCCACTCCTGCATCTTTTAAATCACTTCAAGCACTGCTGAAGCCTTTTTCACCCAGAGCGGGCACCAATCTAATGGCATCATTTGGGCCTGCACACATCCAGGGAATCAACCCCTTTTTTTTCTACGCTTACGTTTTTTGTGAAGAGGGGAAAACAAAAGGCCGGCCCAGTGAAGCGCATCTCGGCTGGCGGGCTGAATAGAGGGGCCCCTTTCATGGCTGTTTATGAGCACCCCTCTTCAAAAACACACATACAAATCACATCCAGTTCTCCCAATGGCTCCTCTGATACACGGATGATGGTGGGGAGGGGAGGGGAGGTGCCCCTCTCTCTCTCCTTTTCATGTGTTCCAGTTGATGGATTTCCACCCGGTGTCACCTCGACTTTACTATCGGGTCCATCAGTTTGTTTTTGTGGGTTTAATCACTTGTTACGTAAGAGCACGTCCAGCATCGCGGCCGAAAAACATCATTAAAATGTTGCTTATAACAGATGCTGGACAGAAGGCAGAAAAACAGGCTGTTATCAAACTGTCCCGTTGCCTTTGGTGTTTTCAAAATGTAAGACACAATTTATAGGGGGAATAATCCATCATGTCACTCCGAGGCATTGTGAAGTATAAATCGATGCAAATACCGATTCATTTGTAGGATCAATTGTTTTAGTTTCTTTTGAGTGATGAGTCCAGAAAGATTCGGGAGAATTTCCACAGTTTTTTAGAGCTCAAGTGACACCTTCTAACAAAGTAAAAATCCTGAAGTTGTTAATGTTACAATCATATAAAGGAATATAGAATTAACAGTTGCTTTTTGCATGATTTAAGGATTCATTTCCTGTTAAGATATATGCTGATGATCACCTGGTAGCCGGCATTCCCTTTCTCTCTCCTCATTTTACGCTTTCTCTCCCGTCAATAAAATTAAATAAAGCCACAAATATGAAGTGGCTCATATGTTTTTTTTGCCATCATCAATAAATATAAATAAAGATGATTCAGAGGAGAGGTTGTGTTCCTGTTTACCACCTGCGTGTCTCTGTATTACCCGCACATGTATCTGTTTACTGGCAAAAGGAAGGAGGATTCTTTCTATTCCATCATCTCTGCAGGTCAGACATGAAGGTCACAGAGCTGACAGCATTTTAACAAATTGCAAGTCACCCCCCCACCCACGAAGTAGATTCTTCTAGCTACCTTTTTCCAGCCTGTGTCATATCTCGTTGAACAGGTAGGGTTTGACGGACAGGAGGAATGCAGGCCGAGGGATTTGTTTTGTAATGGCACTCCATTCTTTAGGTGTTCTTGAGCAAACAGAGCGGCGCTATGTCCTGTTTTCACGGGTTTCACACGTCACTGTTCAAACTCTCAAACAGGCTTGTCCCCGGGAGTACATGGAAGAGGGTAAACAGTGCTGTAATACTTCACCATTCTGACCTTCTGCTAACTTGATACACACAGTTAAACACACACTCGCCTTTTCCTCACCGTGCAGCGCGAGAGGATGTGTGAAAAGTTCGTTTTTAATCTCCGACTCTTCTGGTTTTGTCTGTTATGCGACTGAATGAGTGAAGCGACAGAGACAAGGATGATGTTGACGCGAATTAAATCCAAGCTTTTGTTGCATAGCAAAGTTCTTCAGAGTGTAAATACTGTGAGCATGTCGATTCATGCTGATGTTACCAGGACACTCCAGCTGAGTTTAACTCTTAGTTGGCAGCTTTTGTAGTTTCTCCAAATATGAAAAATTCAAATTGAATGATTTCCTATTGGCTGCATGTCAGAAAACAGTTTTTTTTTGCACATGGGCGATATGTCCTGTTATGAGTGCAGCATTTGGTGCTGCGTGTGGCGGCCCCTAATTGAGTGCTACTTTGGGTCAAATCTACAGGGTGGGGATTCTGTGGGAAAGTTTGAAAGCTCGTAAAATGATGGATTTCCAAGTGCTCCCTGAATCCCAACAAAACATACTGGAACAGTGCAGTGTCTAGTTTTATTAATGGCGTGGAAAAATATGGAGGAAACGTGTAGTGCTCCCCGGCCGGTGCACGGAGCCGACTCTCTCGGGCTGATTGAGTTTATGTAAGCATGTGTGAAGCAGTCAGGGGCGTAAGTGTCTGGACTTGTGCGTCTTTACAGTAGTGCCAAGCCCCCCCGCCATGTTGTCCTTTTATACAAATATAAAGGAACCAAGCACCTACTGCTTGTGTAGATCCCTCCGTGATCCTCTCTTTACTGTTCTTTTCTTCTCCGCTTGTTTTAAATAAGTCTCCGATGCACAAGGCTTTTCTTTGTGGTTGTGTAACACGATGTGAGGCGAACACGGGAGCGAGAGTGAGACGAGGAGGAAGAGAAAGGGAACGGAGAGGGAGAGAGAGAGAGAGAGGGAAAGAGAGAGAGAGGGAAAGGTTCGTCCTGCCGGGTTTCATGTCCTACTGTGCGCTCGTATTTCTCAACCAGCTTCCCAGTTGTGGGGGAGCCGGCCTATCACCGGCCTCCTCAGCTCCCCCTCTGTCATGCATGGCGTGCCCTAATCTCTCTTGTGTACTGTAAACTGGCCCCTAATAACCCTGCACACGATTAAAGCAAACATCTTAATAACGGCCTGCCTCATTATCAACTCACACTGGGATAATGAGTGGTTCGGCCTCACCTCTGTGCAGTGTGAGCCTGAGGACGAGACAGCACCCGCAGATCTGTGCGTCTTTGCAAATAAATATGAATAATCGTACGCCGTGTGCGCTTGTCAGATTTCCTCATTATGAATTGACGAGTGGTAATTGTTTCGGATGAGTATTACTTGTTGGCAGCTCATGTGGAGACCATCAGCAGCAGTGGGAGAGAGCAGGTCTGACTGGGCCAGCGGCTCTAGAGGGAGCTGTTCACTGAGGAAATGTGTTGGATGATGACTCGCTTCCTCCCTGCTGCTCTCTTTTCTTTCCCTCTCTCACAAACATAAAACTTCTTTGACGGCGTAAACAAAATCTAAATATTTCCTCGCAGCTCTCTGCTTTATTGCTGTCGGCAGATATATATAGTTTACTGTATACATTCAAAATTGATGGATCAGATCCGAGTCAGCTCTCGAGGGAAAGTGGGACAAAAACACCACCATGGAGAAGATGGCAATTTCTCTAAGGACAGATTTTCATTCTCTGACAGATATTGTGGTGTTGTGCTGCAAGGCTTCTTTTATTTGACATTAGGCCAATGTAATCCCCTCTTTGTGTGTGTCCCTCACCTGTGGCTCCTACACATACACACACACTCAAACAGACATACAAATGCCTGCAGATGTTTACACAAGTTTCACACAGCCAACAAGAGCAGATGAAGAGCTGTCAGTCAGACCTCCACGGGCAGAACGGAGATGGAGAGGAATGCGGCCGTCGCCGTGTCATGGTTCCACCTGTGCTGTCTGTGGTTTCCTGCGGCGGTATTGCAGGGTGTAATCCTTAACATCGCCTGTGTTTATGCCTGTGTTTTAGTTACAGGCCCGATACTCGCATGCTTTAGAGCTTAGATGGGACCTCTGCTTCACTTACTCTTCAGCCCGGCCCAGGGGCATCCTCCCTTAGACTGCCACACACAGGCTGATCTCTGGCATGTATGGATACAGTCAACAAACACAGTAGCGCTCTACATGTGTCATACATCCTTTATTCACTTTGGGTACACAGAGTACATGAATAGAAAGGCGTGTGGAAGGCTTCTTGGCCATTACTTCCATTTCTTTATTACAAACTAGACTCTGTGCTCTGTCTGAGGTTGTTATGTAAAAGGTCCTTTATTCTCAAACGCTGCTCTAAAAATAGAAAAGTCAAAAGCATCTCTTTTTTTCTGTTGAATTGCCGTAATAGGATCATTTACAGGGAACATTAGGCTGTGGTTGCTTCCTTATGTACTCTGAGTATTTGAGGAGGTCTTGTGTTGTTGTTTTATATGGTCAGCGTTTTCGTCACGAGTGACGCCGGCGGCTCCGCTGAGATCATGAATGGGGAGGAGAACGTTTCCCTCTGCCAGGGACTGAACTCATTTTTTATTTTTGTAAATATGCTAAATTTAGAGCTCGGCCGCGGCCAGAGGTTCGTCCCAGGCTCCCTGAATGACACACCTTTCGAGAAGTGACTCAACATCTGGTATTTTTATCACAAGTCTGCTTTTTTTCCCCTTGTTTTTAGTTCTCGTTTTCCAACAGACGCACGATAAATGATGCGGTTCTGTTTTTCATTTGCAAGACTTGTTGGGTAGACGCCTTGTAGACGGGAGCCTGGTTCCCTGTGAAGGGGGAACATGCTTCAGCAGTGCTGGGGAAAACACTGCTCTGACGTGCGTTCGCTGGAGAACCAGTGACGGGTCGTCTCTGCTCACACACCCTCCTCACACAGCTGCCTGGTAGAAGCGCTGTTGTGACGGTGGCGTTTTCAACCCTTCAAAGTTAGACGGCCAATTAGATAATGGGATTTGGTTTGCTTTTCTGGGGGAGCAGACCCGGCCGTGACGGTGCATAAAGTTACACGGCCGCTTGTGCTGACTGAGACAAAACCTGACTCTGCGTAAAGTCGAGCCGAACGTGAGTGCGGCGCTGAGGCCTTGCGGTTCTTCTGCCGTACGAAGGTGACACTGATGAGATCCACCCGCCGCCCGTCTGTTTTTTCTGTCTCTGACCCATTATTGTCAAGCCGCACTCTGCTCCGCTGCAAAGTGGTCAGTGTTTTTGGATCCAGGTCTTGTGGGCTGAGGCTTTCAACCATTTTTCCATTTGTACCTCATATTACATGCACTAACACCTAAATGAACCCAGCTGTACAAATGGGGAGTGAAGAGTTAACCAGATATAGCCATGGAACACGATATAATGAGTGTGTGAAGTGACGTTTGTCCTCCTTTGATTTTTCTTTTCTCCTCTTTCTTTTTTTTCAGAATGAAGGAATCCAAATTCATGGAATAAGACGTGAACCTTTAATTGCTTCCCAGGGATCTTCTGGTGAGTTTATAAAGACACTGGAAATATTTAAAGATTTGCCTGTCGTGTTTTCCTGCAAACCTCTGGGTTAGCCTTCTATCTCAGTGGATACATGCCAGAGAATCATAGGGTTGCTGTGGTGAGCGCTTATAAAACTGGCGCAACTGCTATTTTACTCTTGGCACGGCCAGCCACCGAATGTTGTTAAGTATTAAGCTTAACATGAAGAATTTGAACAGAATTAACAGGGCGATGTTTGTTGTGGTGTACTTAACAGAATGTTCCCATCCTCAAATTGGCATCTTAACACAAATCATTTAATTACACTGCTTTTACAAAAACCACAGCCGTCAATAATGTGTTGTGACTGTGCCTTTGGTACTCGGTGTACTGAGCCACTCTCCCACATCTAATCACCCCCCCACTCCCAATCTGCCCTCCCCTCTAGTGCCCCATATCCCTTCCCTATACTGGTCCAGCCTCTACCCACCAGTGTGTGCCTGTCAGCGTGTCCCCCCGGGGTGATGCCCCCTCTCTCAGACCCTCGGAGGCCTTTTGACTCCGCAGCACTCCGTGTTTGCCCAATCATTTGGGAGCCGGATACGGGGATGAATTGTTAACTACAGCAGGTCAGCCTGTGCCCCCCGCCCCCCCCCGGCCCCCGACCTACTGTTGACTCATCTCCATGGCGATGTGGCAGGAATTTGTTTTCTCTCATGCGTCCGCTGCCAGCCAGCTCCCCGCCACCGCTTTCTCCCCCCCCGCTCCTCTTCATCCTCTCCGCCAATGAGCGTCCAATCAAAAGGCCGCTGGAGGGGAGTCACATGGTCAGGAAGCGCCGAGGGGTGCGTCCCACTGAGTGGAGCGGTGCCATCGGGCCTCTTGGGGAAATTGTGTGTGATTTCTTTGCGAGTACAGTCATCAACGATTTTTCTGACTCACAAAAGTGCCGAGTCATTTTTAAATATTGTCACGCGCAGACAGAGGTTTGGAGGAGGCTGCAGCGTTTGTGGACCCGGACCTACATGAGGCTTATAACGTGCAATTTATTCTAAAATGGTTAAAAGCTATATATTCTAAATCTGTTTATTTCTGCTGGGCACAACCCTAAACACAGTGCACAGGTCAAGTGCCGTGGCGAGAAATAGATCTCTTGTATGTTTGTGTAGTACAGTGATTTATTCATTGGGAAAAATGCTATATTAGCTTGATTTTAATTTTATTTTTCTAATCAAATTTGGTCCTATCTTCATACATCATCTCAGCATATCGACACGTTCCAGTCAGTGTGTGTGTATGTGTGTGTGTTTGTCTCCACATGTGTTATTAGCTTAGGGCAGGTGAGTGTTTGCCTACCTGTCTTCCTTTATGAGACGAGTGTTTGCCCAAGGAATGCACTATGTCCGATTTGTCACGGACTCTTATTGTTCGGCTCATCCAACCGCTGCCTTGAGGTTGAGCAGTGCGCTGCCCCGGCAAGTGAGAAATATGTGCCTTTCTTCCCCTTTTCCTCTTTCGCTCAGTGTATTTGCACATGTTCACTTTTCTTGGATGAAAATGTGACTTGGTGGGAAAGTATGAAGGATGGTAAAGGCATTCCGAGTGAAAATGAGAGGAGTCCGGACCTGCTTTGAAGAAAAGTTGAATGTCACCCATTATAGATAATTTAGAAAAAACTCGGGTAGAAGCCTGAAGTCTGATTCTCCTTCTACAGCTATCTGTGACTGGACGGCTCTTGTTTTATAGTTTGGTCTCTTTAAAACGGAAAAAACTTTAATCCTGCTTTACCGAAACGTAGGTGAGATAAACATTGTGACTAAGCAGAATTAACCAGGAAGGTCCAGTAGATACATATGATCTCTGATGAGCAAAGCCGGCTCCCTTGCTTTATTATAATGAGGAAACCTCATTGAACTAATCCCACTCACTGCACTTGAGTGGCTAACGGAGCCATTACAGATTGAATGTGCAGCTTCTCAATTTATGTGGCTTTCTATGGACATCTGAGTGTGAAGGTACACAATGTGCATGTGCGGATGTTGTAGTACATCTGAATTTGCGTTGCGTGTGGCGACTGTGTGTGTGTGTGTTTGTGCTGCTGTCATCCTGTGCCACCATCTGGGTGGTCCTCATGGCTGGTTTGATGGTAATCCCCCTGTCCCATAAATCAGTGTCCGGACTCGGGCCGGGAGCTGAGGCTGTGTGACCACTGGAGCGAGGGGCTTGAGGCACTAAGCCGAGACCCCAACCGCTGCCCTGCCCTGGCCTGGCCACACGTCAGCTCTCCACACCACCTTTAAAATAACTCGTCACGCATGGCCGACTTTGGGAAATGGCCTCGGCTCCAAGTACATACGAGCATAAGCCGCAGTAGAACTGGAGGGCAGCCCCATAAACCCAAGCACCGAGATAAAGTTTCATGATTCACAAACCTGATTCAAAAACCTTCCTCTCTTTATTTTTTCATTGTGGCTCCTTCACTTTTTCAAATATTATATAAATGTGTTTGGTAATAACACAATTTGTTTGTTCTGACTAGTGGCTAACAACCCGAAGTGACTTCTGATAGCCTTCCAGAGAGCTGCTCTGAGTTCAAACGCTCCTGCCTGCCTGAAAGTGCTAAGATTAAAGCCATATCTCGGTCTTTGTAGGGCCCATAGCTCTCTGGGAGGATGAGGAGTGGGGATGAAGGCCTGTCCAGGCTGTCTGGCTTGCACACAGCTCTCCACTAAGCTTTTATCTAGGGAGATTGGTCCCAGCTCTGTCCAGACCCGGCTCCCGGGGAGTGCACAGTCCTGAGACCTGTGGCATTAATATAGATAATGCTGTTTGGAATAATAACAGTCAATTCCACCAAATGGAGGAGAGAGACAACAGACGGACGTGCAGCGGAATACAAAAGAAGCCGAGATGAAAGGCTGAAAGGTAGGCCTGTGCACCTCTCCGGCTCTGGGAACTATATCAACATGTTGCTCACAAACAGGACCGAGTGGGACTCCGCCGATTTTGACCCTTGGGTGCCGTGATGTATAAATGCAATTTGTTCTTTTGTCTGCCAAGATCACAGAGGGAGAGCAGTGACTTTGTCTTTCTTTTTTATTCGTACTCGTGTTTTTTTCTCTCTCTCGCTCCCCTCCTTTTCATTCTCTCTATTCTATTCCCCATTGCCTTCAGTGAGTGCAATTTAGTTTGATGAGCAGGTGGTCTTTTTTTTTTTCTGAATCTCACTGTGCTGTTGGCTCCCACCTCTGGCGTGTGGGGCTTTCAGATGGAGTCAGTCATGTAGGCCGGGATTAGAAGGGCGGGGGAGAAAGAGGAGGAGGTCCGGTGCAAGTCTTGGTATTGGCGACCTCAACGCCCCGCAGTCAGAACCATGCAGCGTGCAGATTGAAAGAGTTATTTTGTTGCTAAAGCTCTCAGCTGCACCCCAGATGGCTTTTGTGCTGGCCAGGGACATACTTAGGGACAGGGTTAACGCAACGGAGCTCCTCAGGCGCTGGTGAGTCTCGGCGCTCAGCAGGTAAAGCACTGAGGGCCAAACACACAGAGGAGGAAAAGCATCGCCGTCTCGGCACTTTTCCACCTTGAACAGTGGAGCGAAACAAAATAAGTGGATTAAAGCAAAGGGAAGACTTTTTCTTCTTAGCATTCTCACAAACACACACACACATACAGAATGAGATCAAGGCCTCTTACCATCCACCTAAATTAAGACTTAGTAGAGCATTTTTATCTGATGTCAGAGAGGACAAAAGGGAGGAGATGGAGTAAACATGCAGTGTTTGCATTTCCATTGGACGCCTTTTCTCCTCGTGTGCACTATTCCCCTCGTTGCAGGAAAGTGCACCGGCTAAATTACAAGCTGCTTTCACTGCGCTACCTTTGATCTCCGTTTCATCACACTGCTAATTAACCCACGGCGTGACTACAGAGGGAATTTATGGCCCATTACTTTATCTGTATAACATTCCTCTGCAATAATCTCCATGGTGATGCCTAGACAAGTAATCAATATTTGTCAATAATATGAATCCGGTGCGCTGCTCTGCTGTCATCGCAGGTTGAATTGTTGCGTCGTAAAAAATCCCTTTTGCCCTTGAGCAACGACGACACTGTGGCCTGGTTTTAAATTTGCCACCTGCCTTAGAAATTTGCTTCCAACAAAAACATTTTGAATCGGGTCAAATTGGAACACGCAAAACAACAGCTTATACACAACAGTTATCCAATCGTGTTGTATATTTGCAATTAATTTTAATTTATTAAATAGTAGAAAAAGTCCCATTAAAACTTGTGACACTTCAGAATCGTCTATTACGTTTCAGTCTATATTTATTTTAAAGTCATATAAAACTGAAAAAGCAGCAAAATCAAATCTGAGAAACTGGAACATGTGAAAGTTATTATCAATTAATAAATCAATGAATCACGTGATTAATTTTTTTATCTCATGGTGTGTGATATATTTAACTGTATCTAATCATATAACAAATAAATTCATAAACATTCTTTAAATCAAAAAATAATCATTTGTGTCTTATCACTTGTTTAATCAACACATTGGCTTTGCAGTGTGGTGCGTCACTGTGGTCCAAAAGTCCAAGACCACTTTCCCATTCGTTTCCCTTTTAAGAGAGTGGGAAAAGTGGTGTCTGACTCTCAATCCCATTGTATATGTGCTGTCACAAGTGTCTTTTTTATTTATTTGAACCTATTCAGACACTCGGCTGTCTCAACACTGCCTCTGTCTCCGCTGAAAAGGTCACAGGCGATATGTGTCAGTCAAAATCAAATTATCATCCCACAGAAAATGGCTGACCAGAAGACAGTGTCAGCATGAATAATGAAGCGGTAACAAAACGGCCATTACCATCAGAATATTGGGCTCTGGTCTTTGAGCTCTGAGCTGTAAATCAAATCTGGGCGGACTGATTTGTTGGATTGCTCTGTTCCCCATTCTGGGTTTGTCCCCCAAATGCTTTTCATGGAGGTTTGACAAGTGGGCGCTTCTACTCGCACTGATAAACAGCAGGGATTGGATCCAGACCCTGTTTTGCTCTCGCTGGGGCCCGGGGGGCTTGAAAGCACACAGATGAATGTTAGTCATTTGTTTATTATTGGTGATATTTGCCTGCTCCTAATCCCTGGCCAGATTAGCCTTGATATGTTCCCCATCCCACCTTTTTCCACCATTGCATTTATGTTAGGAGTTTTTTTGAGTTAAGTGTGTGTGTATGAACAACATGTGCACACCGACACACACACACACATGTATGCAGAGGCATGAATCTGGACTTTTGCATTTACAAATTAGAGAATGTTTGCAATTAAGGGAGTTTCACAGATTTCCTACATCGCATGTAACACTGGGATCAGTACCGATAGGAAAACTTTATTTTATTATCCCCTTCCAGGGCATCTTGCACTGCAGCCGGAGTCCTGTTTGTGTCTTACAGTTTAGAGCTCCGGAAAGTGCTCTAGTTTTTTCAAAACGGAAACTCTTAGAACCCCGTAGGAACCAATTAATCAATGACACTGAATGTCAGTGTAGCGTCATCGGAATCGGAAATTATTGACGTCACAAAGAAGGAGAAAGTGGTCAGGCTGGTGTTTATGTGTCCGTCCTGTGTGTCATGAAAGTATTGGCCGAGCGTCACCTGGATCAGAGAGAGAACAGGGTTTACAGAGGAGAGCGACCTTTAAAGAGCTGATCCCGAACACTGGGTAAATCTGTTTCCAGTTTCAAAACACAAGTACGCACATGGTCATTAACATGCTCTTTTTCACCACACAGGGTTTTTGTGGGTGAGAAAGTGCTGCAAATCTGCACAAACACTTCTGCTCACAATCCTTGTTGCCCCAGTTCCTCCCCTAAACACAGACAGAAGCAGATACACCAACTCTGTTAGAGTGACAGACGTGTAGCATGTAATTATCTATGTTTATGTGTGTGGGCTTTGGGGCCAGAAGGTTAAGAATGACAGTTCATAACTTTTCTTGGAATGCTCGAGTTAAACTAGACTGGGTGAGAGTCCCTTCCCACTGGGTGGAGCGGTTTGAAGTGATCAAGGTCACATCCGGGTCAAGTCAGAGGTCAAGATGCAAGTGAATTGAACAGCATTTTAAAATTCCGATTTAAGTTGAAAGTTTTACATAGTTAAGTCCAAGTATATTCAATTGGCCCAATAGTAACAAATGAACGTTAAAAGTGACAGAATTTACAGATACAACGGTTTCAATCTATTTAACTGTCACTGAAGCAACTTCCATCCATGCTTTACGTTGGCATTGTTGTTAAGCAATCCCCTAGAGGGCAGCGCAGAGTCGAGAGTTACAAACAACAACAAACTGGCTGCGATAATATACCTCTTACGAATCAGGCAAAAGCGGGTGTCTTGTAAACGGCCTTGTTCTAACTAACCAACTCAAAAGTTATTTTTTTCATCGTGTTCTTTTGTCCTGTAGTTGAACTATTGTCTACACTGCCCCCTGTGGTTTCCAGAGGGATCTCTCTGTTTTTGACTATTCGATCCCGATTTGAAGAAGTGCGCAATCATGGATTAAATGAATACGAACACAAGACTCCGTCTGTTTCTACGTATTTCTACGTTATGCATCTGATGTTAAGCATAAATTAGCCTTCGGGGTTCCTTCACCTCAAGTTCGAGTTCCGATTTCTGAGAAACCCTCACACAATAGATGACAATCAGTCTCTAACATGACTCAGTAGAGACACTAATATTTGGTGAGACTTGACAGGCTGAATGCTTGACCCTCCGTCTACATCCTTTCCTAACCGAGTCCTACTCACTGCACATGGAAGCCCTCCTGCCGAATCGGTCACAGCTGAGCTTCATGGGGTGTTGGTTAATTGGCAGTTTTTGGGTACGTGCAGATATGCTCCACTATGCATATCTTCCTCAATGTCCCTTGCGTGATTTGCCTCTTTAAAGTGTCCTTTAATTGGCTGCACAGTCACAGTCCCCTGCTTCAACTGTCCCCCGTGGTACCTGATTGTGGCCTATTTGACCCCACAGCCCTGGGGTGAAAACCTCCTATCTGGCAGCCAAAACCAGTCACCAGTAACTTCCTTTTCTGTTTGTTTTTTAGTCTAACCCAGGCTTCATCTCTTTTTTCCTCCCTTTCTCTGTTTCTGTTCATATTAGTTATGAAGCTCATCTCTTTTCACAGGGGCAATGTTGGGCCTCTGAAAAGTGAAATCTGCTCTGTTTCAACACCCTTTCATAAACCCAACCTGCCCTGTGTTTGTGTGAATGTCAGGCAGTTCCTTGGTAACGTGCCCGACTCCTCAGCCCCAGAGAAAGGCCTCAAAGGCTCCCCCCCCCCCCCTCAGACTTGGCATTCACATCCGTCCTGGGTGATCTGCAAGTGGAAAGCTCTAAGTGCAGGTGTGAAGAAACATTGAGGACACGTATGAAACCGCATTTGGAGGACGTCTGGGAAGCATGTGGCCACATTCTTTCAGCAGTGTGAACGCAAATGTGTCCTGTGATGGACCGCCTGCTCTGCTGACGTCCTCTGGCTCGCCACAGTTTCATAATGAGCTGAAAATATTTTAACTTTTTCCCATGCATTGATTTACTTGTGGCCAATGCTGCAATCAACATTGACCACCTCATATTGAATAACTGTTTTTGTACTGTTTCCAATCTTATCTCACTGTAGAGCAAACTGCAGACTTTTCCGTCACAGTCAGACTTTCGAGGATAATAATGCATTTTGCCTTTACAAGCAGCTGTTAATTAGCTTTGTGTTTGTTTGCATATAGAGCGAAGGGAACGGAGATGTGGTCACTTGAGATGCTTGTGTGGACATGCTGTGCCGGGTGTGAACTGATGCTGTCCACCAGTGGATGGATCACCCAGATTGCATGTTAATGTTGGTTTGAACGGGACAAAATTCAGGCTCTTGAGGACCCTGACTTGCCCATCTGATAAAACTGGCCGTGTCTCTCCCTATACACACTACCCACTTCCAACTGGGCTGCATCAGCAGTACTGAAAGACCTGAAAGTACTGTGATCCCACCGTGGGGTGTATGGGTATGGCTTCGGCTGCAGTACACTTTAATCCCCTTTCCTTTTAACCACAATGGGAAACATGTGCTCACTCTGTGTAGGGTACAGGCCCACCAGGGGAGAGGCTGTTTACCTTCACTCTAAAACTAACATTTCACGGCTCCTGTGACCACTCCTGGTCACTACCTCTACTGGGTTCAACAGATGACAGGAGATAACTTGGTGGCATTTTCGTTTAAGACGAGACAATTCATTGCCACCAATGCTTTTGAATAGAACTGTTTCCTCACTTCTCACCTTGTAAAACACACAAATTAGGTTTTTTTCCACAGTAGGGGAGGAGGGTTTTGCTGGTTAATTTGTGTTATTAAGGAGTTGCTTGATGTAACTTTATTATCCTCATAAATTTCCATTTTAAAAGCTGTAGTTTTGCTCAGCATATGACGCTGATGACTTGAAAGCAAAACTGGGAGCGGTACCCTGGCAAAACGACATCCTCAACCAGAATAGTCCTCCATGTTGGGATTTTTCATGCGTATGGATCATGTCCCGCTGCTGAAGATATTCAAGGTCAAAGTCCTTATCACTTCAAGGTGTCAGCTGTAAGTCGGCTGTTCTGTGCAGACAGGGTGTAAAAGGGGAACCAGCCGCCATATGCTAACCCCCTCGAAAGGAAATGCACTCAAGAAGACAACGCTATCTTTATTTTATGGTTATGTGCATGTGTGTGTTGTCAGGAATGTGTGCTGTAACACTGACCATATGTGTTCTGAGTAACTCTATTCCATTTTTCGCAAACCTTTTAGCCTTGCAAGGTTTTTGATTGATTTATTGATCAGTGGCTTGATAATCAGCATTGCTCATCTTCAGTAAATGTCCAAATGATGATGAAAACTATGTAAATTGTGAAATTTGAAAGCCTGTAACGGTTATGCACTGACATTCACCTTTACTGTCATATAAAATTCAGCCCGCAGCCATTTGAAACTAGATGTTTCCTGTTTTTAAAGTATTAGTTAGTACTGCTGTTGTCACATGGTCCTGTGGCTACAGAAACATTCCACATAGGAGCTGCAAGCAGTGCATTCACTTACTAAGCTGTCACAAAATTTGGCACAGAACATCAAATCATGGACATACTTGTTGTCGACTAAACTTCTGATATTTGGAGTTTCCCAAAGGTCAAAACAAATGACCACACATCAATATGACTTCAACAAAACAACAAAATGCCAAAGTAGCTTTCCAAGTTTTGGTTTTGTACTTTAATAAACTTGAAACCAGTGGCTACCCGGAAAGTTCCAAATCGAAAACCTTGATATGCTTTGGGAAATGACTGCCAGTTATGTTGGTGAGGGCCAGATCTTGTAAAACCACCAGCACAATGATTTATTGTCCAGTTGCTGTACGAGTCACCATTGGAAGGCTTTGGCGACCACTTCCCAGCTCCTGGCTGGTGGCACCGTGTTACAGATGCCGGCCTCCGCAGGTGTGGGAGGTGATCTGAGGGATGAGTGAGCTCTTCCTGAAGGTAACAGGAGCCTCAGCCAGCTTCCCCTGCTGACCTGCCTAAATCTGTCCTTCTTATCTGAGCATCCATTGCAATCTAACCCAGGGCACGGTCCCTCCGCTCCTCCATTCCCCTCGCTGCTGGTGTCCGTCGCTGGTGCTCTCAGATATCACGGTGAAGAGAAAATGACCCGCTCGAGTTGAACTTGAGTTGGGATGACTGACAGAGTCCTGACACCCCATTGTAGCCACGACTATCTCAGCTTCCTGCCACCCACGACTTCCCACCCTCTGACTTCCACAGGATCAAGGGCAAAAAGGAACACAGATAATGAGCTACTTAGTTTATTTATTTATTACAATGAACACTGAGGCAGCAGTGGCCGGTTTTCCAGACTCGATGGAGAAGTAATTGACATTTCCTTAAAAAAGTTGCAAAGACAAATGCGATTTGCTTGTTGGTTGGGCCAGAGGGACATGCTGATGTATTTAAAGGGCTTTCTGATTAGCAGAGTGGAGACTTAATGTAGATCCTGTAGGGACAGAGACTTGTACTTCCTCCAACTGTCTGGGTATGATTAAGCGGACCAGTCCACCATCAGCCAGCCAGCAAGCTGCTTTCGCACTATGACTGAGAATAAAAGAGTTGGAGCAGAAAACTCGGATAGCTGCACATCTGATCACTAAATCTAAAATGTGCAAAGACGTCAAAAGCGCCACAGAAGCGAACAGAACCTCGTACAGTTTTATTCATAAATTCATGCACTTATTTGCTTACTTGTTGAGCTCAGTTAATGTTAAGAAAAACCCCTGGAAAATGTTACCATAATTGAAGCAACTAGCTTTCTAGAGTTCCCTGCTTTTGTGCACCGGGGCTCGGTAACATGAAGAGGACTCGAATCATTTGCGAATCAACTATCATTTGCATTTCTGCCAAACACATAATAAACGTGTTAGCACATGTGCTCATTCCATAGCGAAGCTGCCAAACAGCAGTCGAGCGCTGCTGAAAGGATGCTTATCACAGCCCCCTATGATTTTCTTTAACAAAGACCTGGCTTTGTTTTGATCCTATGCGAGGGAATCTGTGGCCTGAGCGGCTCTCGTTTTTTTACTTTCACTGTTCTTGATGTCGGCCATATACATGCAGTATATATCTCTGGGTCCTGTAAGTTTGTAGGTATTTCTGGGCCATGCTGATACGCGCAGGGTGGCGTACATTCACAAAGACGAGAAGGTTTGTAGGGCAAAATCTGATTAAGCCGTCTCTCGATGTGTGTGTGTGTGTGTGTTCATGTGTGTGTGTTGAGTTGCGTGGACCTGAGCCCGGAGCTTTATGTGTGCGTGTGTGTGTGTGTGTGTGGACTTGCAGACCTCAGCTTGGAGATGTAATCTGATTTGCAGAAAGGAACGGGTCATTTCACATGACTGGTTTAGAGGACCACTGGCGCAAGGTTGTGCCAGTGCCCCGTGTGTGTGTCTGTGTGTGTGTTAATATATATGTGTGTGTGTGTGAGAGAGAGAGAGAGAGAGAGAGAAAGAAAGAAAGCGCTTGCTTTTGTGCTTACACCTACAAGTATTTATCTGTTTCCACATGGTGAGCTGCAGAAATATGATCATTTGTTAAAGCAGGCCCCTAAACAGTAGAAATAGGAAGGTGTTGATGTTTGCTGTATGGTTGAAGGAACCAAAACGCTGCAATGATTCAGTTGTTCTTGGTTTGAAATGAGATTTATTCGGAAAAGGTTACATGAAAGTGAGGCCACTGCTAATTAAGAGTCGATTACGCATCTGGAAAAAAGTACAGCCCTGCATCAGATGCAGGTTTTCTTTGCAACCTTCTGTTTACACATCACATATAATCAGAGCCTTATTTTGAACTAATGGACCATCAGAAATTATATCAAATAATTGAAATCATCCTATAGCCTCAGCCTTCGTTCGAGGACTACAAGGATCAAATCCCCTGGAAGCTTTGCCTCCGATTCCCCTGTGATTTCTAACATTGTTTGTTGATGTTTTTTCGGGGTGGAGATTCTCGGCTGTTTTTTCAGAGCTGGATGTGGTCCATCATGTGATTTTCATTGAGGAGTGGCCGGAGGAGACGACCTCAGGAAAAGCAAGTGAGCGTGCATGAGCTCGTGTTTGTGTCGCATCTGGCCTCGCTAATAAATGCAGGTTGCTTTCCTTCTGGGGGTCATCAGTTATGGTCGTTACTTACAGTTTGCAGCCATGTGTGTGCTTGTCGGTTGTGTGTGTGTGTATGTGCATGCTTGTTTACACGTAGGCATGCACAGTACTTGTGAGTTGTGCACATGATCTCTCACTGCACACGCCTGTCTTCTCTGAGATGTACAGATGTGTGTTTGTGGTGTTTGGCTGTGTGTTTTCTCTCCCATGTGTGGAGAGCTCATAAGCAGGACGATGCAGCAGGCAGGAAGCTCTGATCCCATCAGGCGTGTCGGCAGGGGAAGTTTTTTCATAAGGCAGTAATCTCACCACACAAAGGGGTGTCCAATATTAGAGAGAGCCCCGACCCCTGAGCTAATCAAGACCTGACCAACCCTTCTCCTGGCTCGCCAACCCTGTAAACATTACCTCATCTGGAGGCTTAGCCTAGCCACATGCTGCTCCAGCCTGCTGGTGTACATGATAACTCACTTAGCTCAGTACGATAGTGAAAAGAAACGGAAATATGAGAGGGGAAATAAAAGAAATGGGACCGGCACAAAACTACCTAGGGTGCCTGGTGCCAGGGAAAGGTATTTTAAAAGGGAGAATTATTTTACCATGTCCTCCAGAAACTCTGGGAAGCAATTTGCCGGTATTCAGTTTCTCTCCCCGCCGTCCTGTTATTGCTGTTTTCCCCTCAGCTCTCGGAGCCTTCAACCTGAAATGAGGTTCTTAAGTTCGGGCTTTGTGTCACTCGGAAACAGTGCATTTGTTTCCACGGTAACTGGTCTGGGACAGTGAAACTCAGGAGCTGAGAGCACCTTTGTCTGTGATTGGATGAAGACGCCACAGCTTCATTCACATGCTTGTATGAGGAAACCTGCACGTTTTTTGGTTCAATATCTAACCGAACTTGTTGACCTTATAAAATAAAACCAAGTACATTTAAAATTGGTAAAATGGAAAAAGCCACTTTGAATGCTTCCGTTCTTCTGAACTGCCAGGTGCTGCCGAACTCCACTGAAACCTTAGATTTACATAAACCAGAGTCACGCTGATCTATGTTGCTACTCCTGGTTTGACTCTTTAAATGGCCTGTGAAGATACTGGAGAAGGTCTGATTCATGTGGTCATTATGAACCCGGGGCCTGAAAAATGATGCATCTCGAACGTAGGGCAGCTGATCGTTACTTAAAAGTTCAGTGTGAAGGTGAAAGGGATCTATTGGCAGAAATTAAATATATAATAATCCTAGGGATGTTTTCCCTAGTATGTTTCATCTAAATTTTACAAATTTACGTTATCTTTACCCTAGACTGGGCCCTCTATATTTTAGAACTTTGTATGTACAGCGGTTTCTCTTTACGGAGGCCGCCATGTTTTTTACAGTAGACCAGACTGGACAAACTGAACTAAAGTTCTTAAAATTTGGTACAAATGTTCCATGTAGTCTGGTTGAAGGTCAAAGATCAAGGACATGGTGACCTCATGTTCTTTTGTTAATGATACATCAGGAGCACCAAAAATGAAATAACATCTGGCCAAACATTAATTTGGATTCAATGATGACCTGATTTAAATTTGAATGTCAAATGTCAAAGTCACTGCAACCTCACAAAACTCTTTTGCCTTGTGAAAATATTATCTTTGACCACTTTGAGGGAATCATTTCAAATTTGGCAAAAATGTTCACCTTGACTCACAGATTCACTGAATAGATTTGGGTGGGCTCAGTCAAGGTCCTGGTGGTCTCACAAAACATGTTTTCGGCCTCTTGAACGTTAAATATCTTATATCTGCCTTTCTTCTCGAATCTACCATTTGTGGATTTCTTTTGAGTTTTGACCTGATCTCACTCGGACTCAAAGATGAACCAATCAAAGTTCAGGTTAAGGTTAAGGTCACAGTGACCTCATATGAGTCCTGAAAAAAGTTGATGTTGACCGAAACTGCCCTGGATGGTGGAGGCAACCAGAGCCAGTTAATTTCCCCATGTTTTATTTTATTATTGTTTAAAGATGTGAACGTCCAGGAGTTTACAAGAACAAAAATACAGGAATGTAAAAATAAATAAATACAATTTTTTCCACCAAAATAGAATATACTCCTGTTGTTTGTTAAGTAATGGAGGTTTGAAACTTTTAACTATAAACTTCCCTATGAAAACAGACAGCGGAGGTATCTCCTCTCGTTGTACCGTGGAGAAATAAATATTTGTTGGAGTGTTAATGCAAGTTTAGGCAGAGCTGGACTAAATTAAATCTGATTCCTCCGTCTTTTTGGTTGACGTCTATGTTTACACTTAAACGAGCCCCTCTGAATCATTTCATTTCCCCCCGTCCTTTATCTTTCACAGATGATCTCAGAGGAGCAACAAGAAGAGGCTGAGTAATGGAAACACGATCGTCAGTGATTCAACAGGTAAAGATGACTCTGCTTTTCGTTTGATATTCATTCAGAGGAATAGATGATGCATTCTTATTAATGGACACTGACAGTTGCAGCCAGAGGTTTGGTCCGTCCACTGACCGAGTGGAGGCAGCAGTGGTTGTTCACATGTTTAAGAGACATGACCCGGGTGCTGGCACTGGCCTCATGCCCGTGTTCTTGTTTTTATTGTGTAACTCCAGTCATGACAGCACGGTAAAGAATGCAGTTGCACAGAGATATCACTTCAAACACTGCTTTTCTCAGGAGCCTCAGATCCTTTCAGTGGGACTGAATGAAGATATGCTTTGATGGCCCACCACAGAGTCGGTGGCCTTCAAAGAAACCTGTTGACGGGCTTTTGCGCAGCAGCCAGCAAGCTGAATGAGTGGCACTGTATACGTGCTCCTCTCCAGGGGTAGCTGTGGGTGTTCTCAGTGGAGGTCAAACATGCTTGACCTCAACATGAGTAGTCTCCTTTTTTTTTGTCATGCTTGCATTGTCTCTTCTTTGATTTCCACTACCTGGTTCCCTCAGTAAATGAAGTGGGCCTGTGTGTGTGTGTGGATGGCAGGGAGCCAGCAGACAGGTACAGTAGATGTGCTGATGAGGGAGGGAGATAGGGTGGGGTGGGGGGGCCTCGGTGGCGGCCCCAGGCGCAGACAGGCGAACACGGGCAGGCTGACGCTCAGAGGCAGGTTGGGACGTGGTTCTCTGTGCTGATCCTTCTCTCCTGGCTCTGCTTCCCCGGTGAGGCATAGGTGAGAAACGTGGGAAGGGAAAAACCAGAATGGAGGGCAAGGGAGAGATCAGGTAAAAAATGATTTTGTTGAGAAGCGAAACTGAAGAAGTATAGAAGTATAAATAAGTTTAGACAACATTAATCAAATCTTAAAAAGTGTGTTTGGTTGAAGCTTATAGGCCAGAGGTAGAAAGTCGGTATCAGACGGTGATGTTTGAGGCCCGGGGGAAGGAGGGAGGGAGGAGTGCAGGAGGAGGTGGATGAAGAAAGAGAATGAGGCCATATCCGGTAGACGAGTGGAACGTGACTTCGAGCAGGGAAACCAGCTCAGAGGTGCAGACAGGCAGAAAGAAGATGAGAAACACTGATGGATGACTACTTATCCTTTGACATGTTGTTCCTTCCCCGGGCAAAGGACAGGCCGGACGGGCCGGTCCTGCCACTTCGCTGCCATGACAACCACGAGCACTGAGTGGGCGGTGTGTGTGTGGAGGCAGACGACATTATGTCATTGCGTGGGAGGTTGTGAACGCAGGCACAGGTAGAGCAGAGCAGAGGTTGACAAGAGGCCACCTGCCTGCATTACCTCACCTCGGGCTGTTCTCACATTGTTGTGAAGAAGCTGATGTTATGCACCGATAGAACGTGTGCATCCAGCTGTCGCTCTGGATATAAATCAGGTTTCCAAAGCTTCCCACACTCATGCTCCAGACAGACATTCTATGTCATGTCTTTAAACGCTGGAATCAGATGTGTCTTTGTAATCAGGGTGTTTGTTATCTTTTACTGTTCTGTGTGCCTTAACAATACTAGAGTGACATCTTTAATTCTGCTATTGGACTGAAAGAGCCACGCCGCTGGAAGCAAAACGCATCTGGGAATTTGCCACCGCATTTCAATGTGATGATTTGATTTGGATGAGGCGCCGGGTGCTTCATCTGCAACTTCTTCATGCCAGGGTTGAAAGACGAAAGTTAGCGAATAGCGACAGCAGCCAAATCAGTTCAGCTAAAGGCAGTGGCGGAGAGGTGGTGGACTAGTGGCAGTAACTTGGACTCTGGGCAGAAAAGGTCTCTGGTTCGTCTCTGGTTCGACTCCACGGAGAAACAACAAAAAGACGAACCTGGATTGATCTGTCCAAAAATCCAAGAGGATTCTCCCTCCCCTGCCTAGTGCCCTTGAGCAAGGCGCCTTACTCCCCCAACATCTGCTCCCCGGGCGCCGTACATGGCTGCTCACTGCTCTGTGTGTCCTGCACCAGATGGGTTAAAAGCAGAGGTTAAATTTCCCCTTGCATGAGTGTGCCTGTGCATGTCTGTGCATGTGTGTGGGATAAGTAAATGTATCTTAATCTTAATCTTATCTTATCAGCTGATCAGTTTAGCATGTTTTATGAATCTCTAGTTACCTTTTGATATTGTGAAGAAGAAAATAATACCAGCAAAGCCTCTAACTTCTTTCGAGAGGGTATGAGAAACATGTGTCACTGTTAAAGCTTCAAGTGGTTGCTGGCTTCCAACAGTCATTAGTTTCTGTATTATGTTTCTAGGATCATGTTAAATCCCGGCTTGGACTGCGGACCAGCATCCCCTGCAGCAGATGTTTGCTCTTGGCACGGCTGCTGACAGCATGAGCTCCATCACTGACAATGTTGCTGCTCAGGACCCGCGCCAGCCGCTCGGACTTGGAGGAGCTCTGACATAAACTCAGCAGGACAGCGGCGTGTACTCCACCGCTCCGACATTATGGAACAGATCAGTCAACCCTGTCTGGAGAGATGCAGGAGTAGGAAAGCCAAATCAATGACTGTGCATTCGCTGTAGTTACCACAATGGATCTACATATTATTTGACTTTTGCTAAATTGAACCCGGATTAATATTTTCCTGTATATGCATCTGCTTTTGATATCCAGCGCTTATTCAGACTGTTGTTCATACCCTGTACCGTAGTTGTGACATTTACTGTGTTATTCTGGGACAAGAATCAACAGGCGCTGGAACTGTAAATGGAATATAATCAGATGTTATTTTCATTTTGTAAGACTTTTTTTTTTTTTTTTAACAAACCGGTGGCAACGCTTTCACCAGCGCAGGCACACATGAGGTTTGTGGAGTGAAGAGCTCCATAAATTTGTCCTGTGGTGTAATAACTAATTAATACACATGTGATCGAGATTCCTCAGAAGGATCAGTCCATTATCATCACCGTGTTAATGAATGTTAAACTCTCCCACTAACCCTGCATGTCACTGGGACACTCTGTGTGTGGTTAATATTCAGGCTGCGAATTTCCATGATGATTTATTGCAACATAACTTTGATTGTGTTATTTGCTGAAATAAAAGAGTGTCTCCAAGCTTTGGTATGTTTTTGTTATTGCAGCTGCAGATGTAAGATCATTATCAACTAATAAGATGATTTCATGATGTTACTTATACGTCTGCAAACGCGTGTGTGTGCTGTTTCTGTTTGTCATGCTGGCTTCGTTACTGGTTTGGCCAGTGTTTGCCGATCTGTTACCGTCTCAATTACCGTCTGTTATCGTCTCTCTTTATTAATTTGGTTCCTTTTCAGCTCAGTCAACAAAGACGTGGAACAAAATTAATGTTCATAGTGGCAAGGACAAATGTAGTTTAAATGTTGATATAATGAAACGTTGAAAATCAGAGGAATTTACTCAATAGTGTCACAAACAGGCCCGGATCCAGAAGATCATTTGAATCTGCCAATCAAAACTATTTCAGTCTCCCTTTCTGAATTGCTGGTTGGACACAGGGCTGGGTTTCAAAAAAGTGTTCACTGATTGAAATTGATCCTTATTTGAATGATCCAATATCAATTCATAAAAAAGATGAGTCGACCACACTCTTGGAGTTTTGGTGCTGCCTTTAGGTGCTGTCTAAAAACCACTGCACAGAGGACAACCAGGCCAAAGTCTCCAGGTGTTCACAGTTTGTTCACCTACTAAAGTGAACCGGGCTGTTGAACTTGTTTTTTGACATAATTTAAATAAATGACACCTGTATCATTAAAAATATCGTCCGTTCACAGCTTCCTTAATGGAACCCATCACCTGCTTCCATGGGAGATTAAAACAGGTTCAGTTGCGCTAATCTGTTTGCAAAAAGAATCATTCAATATAATTAAAATAATAATAATCCTTATAGTTATTACAGCACAGCTTTGTTGAACTTCCTATTGTGACGCATTTTTTTAAACTGTGAAAAAGTGCACATCCCAATTTTTGTTCCCCCGATCTAAGCAGTCTAGATCCAGGCCTGGTCAATAATGGTTTCATCTGAAGTGATCCAGCGTTAAAAAACACATTTCCAATTTGTCACAAGGCAAATGACATCATGGAAAGTAAGTCTGCTGACTTTTACTTTCTGTAAACCTGGCCTGTATGATGTTGAGGGAGAAGTGTTTTAATGTCACTCTCTGGGTCAAGCTGCAGGGAGTTTTCACCGGTTTGTGAATATGAAATTCCCTGCAACTCCTTCCTTTCCGCAGAAAGACTTTCCAGTGTCGGCCACAAATGCATTTATTGTTTTCGATTGGTTATTATTGTAAGTTCAGCGAATTCAGCGGCGACTTCCCCCTTCAGCTGTCTCTCTCTCGCTGTCAATTTGGAGCTGGTGTTAAAGCGTGTTCGTTTATCCTTTTAAGAGAAGAAGATATAACCTGGTTTGCTCAATCAAAGTGTTTATTTAGGAAACAATGAACAGGTTACGGCAAAGCAATGGGCTTCCACACACTAGTTGTATCAGAGCGCCACGAACATCCGACATTTTATAACAGTAGATCTTCGTTCCTCCCTCCTCGGAAGTGCACAGGCGTAATCCATCTTCCTGGTTTTTGGAATACGGAAGTGAACAGGAGACACTCCCAATGACGTTCCTACTACTCTGATAGTTGCTAGACAACTCTATCCTGATGTTGTCTCCTAACCTAGCCTTGAGTAGGAAATGTCTTGCTCCAGCCATCTTGGCTGCACCAAATTAACCATAACAAACTCTCTCTAGACTCTCCTATCAAGACAGCTGTGAGACTGACAATCGTTGTGACGCACACACACATTTCTAATTTGTAGATTAAACATTAGGAAGGAAAAGGTTATTATTAAATCATTTGTACAAAACATAATATCTAGCTAAAACTACTCATATCTTTATTGTTAAGAGTTCTGTCAGCACAGACTATAGTTCAAAATTTGAAATCCTAACACTGGAATTCAATAAAGTTTGGCTGAGGGGGTCGGGCGGGAGGGGGGGCTGCAGAGGGGGAGGGGACTCTGGTGGGAGAGTGCGAGGTAGCGGCGTTGCTAAGGAGGTAATTATTCCTCAAGAGGTTTGCGTATTGTCGGGGTTTTTTTTCTCTGTGATAAAATAAAGTCGGCCGGGTCTCGTCTCCATCGCGGGGAGCAACTGGCTTAACGAGTCGCTCAAAAGCATCGTAGGGATCATATTAAGAATCACATTTGTGGGGTGGGGGGGCGAGGTCAGCGCCATCTGAAAAAAGAAAGAGGGGGGGTGGGGTGTGAAGGCCCCCGGGCGCTGATGTTTTGGAAGTGGAGCTTCATGACATCCTCATAGCGCTGCTTACGGTCAACAACATTAGCATGGCGACAATGCACTTCCCCTGCTCGCCGGGACCCCCCCCCCCCCCCGCCCACCTCCCCTCCTCCCCACTCTTTTTTTTTTTCACACACACACACACACACACACTCACACACACACACACACACACGGCTCAGGGGGAGAATGACCTCGCTGCAGCTCTCAATTCACTGCACTTCTATAGCGCTGAATGGAGCGGCTCAACAAAAGGTGACATAATTTTCTCAGGGTTTGATTGGGCCCACTCCATGCTACGGGATGACATCATGCAACCCCCCCACACCCCCCTACCAAACACAGCACATCAACCAACACCCCCCCCCACACACACACACACCCCTCTGCTCCATGTTCCTGGATGCTGGGTTGCCAAGACAACAGAGTTAGGCCCAGGCTGTGGGACGGGACTTGGCTGTTCATAACGAGCTCAGGCTGCGTTGCTCTTGTGTTTGCAGTAAACAGTCTTGGGAAATGATAGTGGGAGATGGGAAAGGGGGGTGGGGGGGATGGGGGGGTGACGGACACTGTCTTGGATACAATGGCCATTTTTTTTTTTTGTTTCTTTCTTTTTCTCTATTAAGAGTGTTGATGTAACTCGTACTGTAATTGGAAAAGTACTTCAGCAAATGGTGTCAAACCACAAACTTTTAATGTCGAGCTTTGTGTCGACTGGTTTACCCCTCACTTGAAGCGCTGCCAAGTTTCATTGTGTTTCACTTTCTCTCGCCCGAGTTTCAAGTGTGTGGTTGTGTGTGTGTGTCTGTGTGTGTGTGTGTGTCTGTGTGTGTTTATGGTACGGAAGATGTGGGGGCACATGAACAGGGACGTGGGCTCATGCACGGCTCACAAGCCTGATTCATTTTCTTTTTTTTTTTTTTTTTTTTTTAAATATTCTTTTTATTGTTTTTTAACCGTTTTATAGTACAAACATTAGAAAAACAAAACAGACAAAACAAAAACAAAAGTCCCACCCCAAACTAACAATTAGCACTGCAATATATATCCTTACACATATATATATATATACATACATACACATATACAACCATGTATACACAAACATACATACATACACAATCAGCAGGATGACAGGAGACAGGCAAGGGAATAGCGTGTATAAAATAAAAAGAATGAAACAAAATAAAATAAAAAGGCAGTCAGGCCTCCCCTTCCAGAAAAAGATTATGAGTTATGAGTTATGGTTTCTGATTCATTTTCTAAGGGCAGTGTGGCATCTTTAATCTGCCCTCAGTTGAGATTTCTCTTCACCTTTTATTTTGTACGTTTTTTTATAATACCCAGTTTGATTTTTGAAATGTAACTTTTAATTTAACTTTCCCCACCTTTCATGTACCCACATTTTAGGGCAGTAGTGGGGGTGTTTCTCCATTCACCAGTATATGACGTCAAGTAACAAACACCGGGTTCTCCCACAGTGTCAGAGCCAGAAAAGCTGCCATTGGCTGCCGAGCTCAGTTCGGTACAATCTGCGACCCTGACTAATAAATGCCACTTTTCATGCTGGTGCGCACTCAGGACTATTATAGGCCCCGTACACCAGAGTATCACACACATACAAATAGCTGTTTCCCCTTGGAATCGTCGTTAATGAGGATAATTTGAAGTGAGGTTGACATGCAGCCCGGAGCCAAACCTTGTTGGTTCCAAACAGTCCTGCAGCATAGACGCCTTTAAGCACACTCCAAACCATTTCCTCAAATTGGGGCTGCATCCGAAGAAAGAAATGACACAATTACCACTTGGTCTTGGACAGAGTCCACGCCTCATGTAAAACGTTACCGAAAAGAGTAATGCATGACACATGGTGGTGCTCGTCCTGCTGCATACTGGTTTTAATAGACAAAATAAGATAACTTGCTTCTTCTGCTCTTCTCATACAGCTTTCTGTCTTTATCTGGTGCATCATGCCAGGTCCCCTACCCACTTTAAAGTGCCCCTCTCGGCAGGCTTCATGCTTTTCCCTTTGGTGATGTGATTGCCTGTGGTGTGCCGGGCTGGCCCCACCTTGGACTTCGATGGAAGAAAGCATTTCTTTCGTGGGTTTTCGAGCTTGGACGAGTGCTGACGGGATATCGGTTACCTCTGGCATGCTGAGGCTGCGTGGGCTCCCAGTGACCATGACGTCGATCCACTCAGCTCTGCCTGCGCTGGAGAAATTGTGGGAATCCGCTCCGTTCCCTTTTCTCTCTATTTTTCCACAATTGTTCTTTATAGAGGTAACCTATTTTCCAATAGGGTTTTCACTTTCTAATGTGTCATGGGACTTACCTTGAGTTTATTATGACTGTATTTTCCATAGTAAGAACTTTATCAATGCATCAACAGCAAATTGCTAGTGACATTCGGGGTTAGGTGCTGCCTAAAAAACCATAAAACCCTAAAGCAGGGTTTCTGGTTTATTCCGGGGGACAACCTTGATTGGCAAGGTGACATAGATGAGGCAGTTGCATGGCAAAGCATCCCTCAGTCTGGGCAAGCACCCCTCTGTCACCCTCTCCATCGCTCGCCCGCGCTCCCTCTCTCTTAATCCCCATTGAGAAGGAGACGGGGGAGACTCAGGAAGCCCGGAGAGGACGATGAGGAGGAGGGGAGCAGCGGAACAGGCCAAAGGCTCCGCTGACATCCATGGGAATCTGCTTCATCCATTCAGCGGTAATTATCAGCATCAATGCAGAGAGGCAGTGGCAAGGCGAGAGGCGGGGGCAAGGGGGTGTGGGAGAGTTTTGGGGGGTGGGGTTGGGCGGGATGTTCGAGGAGGAGGAGGAGGAGGAGGAGGAGGAGGAGGAGGATGAGGGTGGTCGGGTGGGTTAGGTCAAAATAGAAACCAATGGCGTACCAGGAGAGCCGAGAGGTTTCGAGGTGGAGAGCAGTGCGAGTTTACTTTCAATTGTGCTTGAGATGACGTGAGCTTGACCTTCTGGGTAGAAGCACATTTTGATTCAGAGCAGCATTTCCCCTTCTTACGTGTCTGGTCTCTGGAGAAGTGATGACAAGAAATCACCTATTTATAGACAGAGGAACTGTACGATACATCATCACAAGTAGGGCCAGTAATCTGATTTTGTTTCCATTTAGATTAATATGTTTTAGGTCACACACATTATTTTTTAATGAGTTATTGCAAATAAGCAACAAGTTAAGATTTCAATTTAAGTTGATTCATAGGGAATTAAATCAATTTCTTTTTCAGTGGCTATGTGAGACAGTACAAATTATTCCGATAGTCTTCCTGCTGCGGGAAACGAAGGAGCATGACGGCCGTTCACGAACCCGGGATGCCAGCCCGCTGTCCTCTCTGCACCATACATCACTCTGACAGGCCATTTCACTCCTTGATTCAGAATTCCTGCCGAGCGACCACCTCAAACACTCTGGGTCGTCCCCGCTCGGTGAGAGCGTCACTCTCAGACCACGGAACACCACGTCTGAACTCCTGCCGACTGGCTGCGGAGCCAGATCCGTCCAATCGGGGAAATTTTGACAAATGCTTTTTTTTTTTCTCTCTCTCTCTCTCTCTCTCTCTCTTTCTCTCCCTTTTCACTAGAAATCTGATGAGTTTCCAGCTACATCAGAGGCCTGACCTTTTCTGACTGGCGAAGAGGAAGGATCAGTTTTGAATTCACGACACTAAAAATGTTTTTTCCTTTTTTTTTAGAAGCGCATTTTTTCCCCCGTCAGTGTTTCTCATTTCTTCTCTCTGTGAAAGAAAGGTCAAGTCAAAGGTCGGGTCGGTACTTGTCCTCTTCGTTAGAAAGCCTATTGATATGCTGGAGTTTACCTTGGGAAACAGTCAGATAGAGATGTCTCATTATGCCTCTGGTGAATTTAGACAGAGGGTGTCAGCCTGTCAACCGAACGGATAAATGTCTTCATGTGGAGCTGTCACAAAGAACTGTCATAGTGAGTTGGTCACGTTGTTTGTGCACCAAGCATGTGTCTGTGAAAAGCCCTGAAAATAAGGATATGGCCAAACCTCTACTGAGTAAAGCATCAAAATAAATATCTTAAAAAACACAAATATTTCCGTCAATATTTTTAAACTGGTAATTCGAACGAAGCCCCAAAATGAAGAAGTGAAAGTTATGTGGTAACGTGTGACGCGTCAGGCTCTACACAGTTTTAACATCTTAGAGAAAAACCTGTTTCACCTTTAACAAATGGATGTTTTCACAAAACCTGTTTATTCTCAAAGATTGTTTTAAAATAAACTAAATATATTTTTCTCTATAGTCATGTTTGCCTCAATGCACTGTATAAAAAAAACTATTCCTTTTTAAATCCACATTAAAAATAAAAAGCACCTTGTTCTTTTTGTCTCCATTCATGCAACAGGCTTTGTATGCACATCCCAAGAAATGTTCAACACAGCAATTGTTGATAAAAGTGTGTGTCAATGCTGCCTCCAGTCACTGGTATTTAAAGTCTGTTTGTTTTCACCTGTTGAAGCAGGTTTATGCTGATTTCTGGTGAACCAAGGCTTCGGTGACTGTGCTTTTTCCTTGTAGTTACAGTGTATTCAGTATCATAATCTCACTATTTAATCCCAGCAAATCTGACGAGTGCACAGCGTCCCACACTGCAAGAATCCTCCGGTCGGGGGGGAAAGCTCCGACCCTTTGACCCCCACACACACAAAGTTCCTTTTTACATGCACCACTTGAATTTCGTTTCCTGATGTGTAGAGCTGGCGGAGGGGTGAGGAACAACGTGAACCCACACAACCATCTGTCACAATGATAGCACAAACAAGATGGTGCTGGTGTGTCACCGATGTCGCGGCATTGTGTGCGACGCGGCCCCTTTCTCCCACGTCCTGCTGCTCAGAGCCCGGACTCGTTTGAACAGAGACGAGCCTCAAACACACTCTGCTGATTCTTCACACACACACAGACGTGTATCTCACTCAGACAAACCCAGATAAGACCTTGTCCTTCCTGGGCTCGGCCGGTCGATAGCTATCTGCCTGCAGTGCAGTTGGGTCCTGTTTACACACACAGTCAGTGAGGCCCTCGGCACCAACACACACTTGTGATTTGCACACAGCCAAGGGCACAACACACACAGAGAAAATCAACCCCATCCACTCCTTTCCCACCTTCTCTCACTGACATGGTTTTATCAACCAGAGTTTGTGCAGAGAAATGAGAAGTAAGGCCAAAATAATTCATTTGACGGCGAAATAATAATACTGCGATGGCTCGTGGGATTTTGACAATTTTACATATAAGCTAATAATAACACTAAACAGGGTAAAGGGTAAATCCAGCCTGAATCCTACAGGCAGAAATCTGAGGAATCCGAGACAAAATTAGGCCTTTTATCTTGAAACAGAGGATGATCAAAACACTGCACACTCAGCCCTCTTCTTCTTCTTCTGCTTCACTCGTGTTTGCATTTCAAAGGCGGCTTTGTCTTCCTGTTCATCCCACTTGAAATGTAGCCCAGAAAGTTGACAGTGTGCGATCTTATCGGAGAGCCCCAGAATGCTCCTGTCCTCGCCAGAAATTCTAAACGCTTCCTTCTTTCATTTCTTTTGAAAGTCCCAGAGACACCATTCATCATTATTATATAGAAATGATCATGTTAAATCAATCTTAAGGCCATTTCACATTGTTAACTGTTATTGATACATTTTGATGATAAGCATTTGTTGTAAATTATATATCTTTAATTTTTTAAATATTAATTTGAAATTATTACAATTTCTACATTCATGCACATCATGATTCCTTCTGCAGCCACAGATATAAACAATTTAAAAAATATATATATTTAACGATAAGCAGGAATCTGCCTTTCTTTTAATCTTTAAACGTGTCGTTTGGTTCTACTTGCGAATCTGTATGCATAACTTTATAGCAATGCTAGGGAGAGAGATGATTATCAATACATTGTGGAAATAAAAAAGTAAAATAAATAAATTAACATTCATTCATGGTGCAGATAAGTATTTTACATTGGACAATTTGTCTATTACCGAATTAAAATCTGACATTAAGATACCTTTTTGTTGATGAGATTGCAATCTGATTGTTCTTAACCAAACAAAAAGACATGTGTAAATGCACCAAATGTGTATTGAGGCTGTAGTGTGATCCGATTGGCCAAACCATCCCCGGAGGTGGTCAGGAATGCACCCTGACCGCGTTGAACCCAAATGTAAATGTGTTGTCAATCCACAAATACAAAGGCTACGTGGGTAGAAATGGTAACATATGAATGTCTATTCCAAACCAGTAAGAAAAACAAGCAGTTCTCTCATCAGTCCTCACATCAATCAAGATAACAGCTTGTTCTCTTCTTCTTCTTCTGTTGTTTCTGTTTTGTTGTTGATCCTGTTGGGTCAGATCAAAATCAGATCTCAGTGCAGACGCAGAGGACTCGTATGAACCCCTGGTGTAAATGGAATCAAGTTAAAATCATATGTAGATACAATCTAAACACATTTTAATGCCAGATGTAAATAGAGTCCTATGATGGTGACTATTTCATCTTGGGTCAAATCACATATCATGTTGTGGTTAATTTGAAAGTTCCTGTACAGTATTTCTAGAAGCTCTGAACATGTGAGCAGCGTCGAGGACTCTGGACACGAGTCAGCAAGTACATTCGCTAAAACAACACCGAGCCGAGCTTCTACCCAGAGTTTCCTTTCCCTGTTCTCAGAAACAAACATGAATCCACTCATTTCACCAAACTTTATTTGGATGTTGAAACTAAATTTAAAAAAAATTGCACTGGCCTCCGTCCAGTCGGTGAGAATTTCGGAGTTAAGTGCAGATGTAACGTCTGTTTGCGGCAAACCTACGTCACACAACACGACCTGTTCGGGCAAAAAATGGAGAACGCAAAACCCCCCTTTCCAGTCCAAAAGGCCAGACATGATGAATATGGATGTTTTGTGTGACATGTTCGTATGCTGAGGCACGTTCAGATTTTGTGGGGCCCGCACTAACACACATCAATCACTGACCATGAGTGGTGTTTTTAGGGCGGATGCATGATGTGACTAAGTCGAGGCTGTGCAACATTTTCCAGCGGTTGTGCTGCATGCGTCCTCCCTCCGGGGACGTGTTTGTGTTTTGGAGAGCAGGATCAGGGGCTGTGTGCTTCCCGGTCCCACTCTGGAAATCTTGGTCGGGACACAAAATGCCGCCCGGCGCGCTGGCTGTCCGTTCTGTGTATTGTTCAGCCTGAGAAAACGCAGGACCGTCTAATTGGGCCTTTGTTGCTTTGTTTGTGTGCTTCTGTCAGGTGTGTTTCAGCACAACTCCTTAGCAAATGCCTGCGTGATGGGATACAGCTCTTTTCCATTAATGTGAAAAGTTTCATTGTGCTCACTGGTGGATGAAGAGCGTTCCCATGTTGAAACCTCCTGAGAACAGCCACAGGCGAGTTGTCCCATCTCCGCCCGGAGCCGTGTGAATGACCTTGTCATGTTCGCAGGTGAGTGTAACGCAGCACCTGTTGGGATCGAGCCCATTTCTCATTTCTCATGGGATATAATGCAAAATTATCGTCTGGTCCAATTACAAATCACAATTGGTGCATGATGGAAACTCGAGCTGGATTCATGCAGCGTCCTTCAAAATTGAAATCGCCGTTTATTCCCACCCTCAGCTGCACAACCTTTGTTCAGATTACACCTAGCGCTATCCAATAGGAATACAATGCTGTCTTCTTGTTTAACATCCTCAAACCATTAACAGGCATTAGCCAAGTTAGTCAAAGTCAGGCCGCCTGCTTCCTGTTTTCCTACAGTCAGATTTCAACCCATTCATTCCTCTATAGAACCTGGGAACTCCCCCCGAGAGAAGAGAAGTAACGGGAATAATTTTTCTCAATAATTGAAATGAGGACATGACAGTGACTTTGTTGTGTGTACCGGGGAAATCTCAGATATTCAAAGAATCCCACCAGCGTGGCGATGTGTCTGTGCTCTTGTTTACGTGTTTACAACCCGGGCACGTTGGGTGTGAAGCTGCGGTTTCACAGCTGGAGCCGAGCGTCGCCTATCACATGATTGGAGCTCTTGTGATGGCCATAATGACAGCGGTGGCGGCGGCGGGGTTACCGAGAGGTTACGACCAGCTGAGAGAGTGCCACAGTTTATTGCCACTGATGGGGAGGGAGGGGGAACCAATTAACTGTGACACCACATTGTTTTTTTTCGGTTTCACATCCAGAACCTCCTCAGGAATTGGTGTCATTTAAAAACCGTTTAGTGCCGGCGTTATTTACAGCTGTTTTATAAAATGTTGAAACTTTGCTGTTGGGGGGGGGGAATAACTTTTAAAATGAACATGGAAAGTCTGGTGTGATTTATAACAAACACAGAGTGTGGGATGGATGGATGGGAGTGAAAGGAGTGTCCTGGGAGGGGAGCACATCCTGTCAGCTGAGCTCTCTCTCTCTATCTCGCCCTCCTCTCCTCTCAGGCCATGTGTGTGTTGGTGGAGACGCTCCTCGGGGTCTCCAGCTGAATCGCGGGGCTTGGCCTGGAGATGTGCTCCGGGGTCACCCGACCCTTTCACCCCCGGGGTCGACCTTCTCAACTTCATGTCTCCCCAGGGTCAGACACATAGCCATACTGAACACATTAACCCACTGACCCCCTCTGTCCTGCTTATTGATACACAGAACACTTCATCCTCACTCAGGAGCAAAAGCTGTGATAATGCCCCCAAGACGCTCGACAATAGTATGAAACGTTTTTTTGGTGATGAGGAAGCGGAGGTCCTGTGATAGAGAGAATTCCGAGCATGTTAATGCTGAGTGGACGGGGGCAGTTTGGGACACACTCATGCCAGCAGCGGGCTCAAAGTCTATTTAGCCAGACTTGGCCATAACTGTTCAGCAGCTCCTGATCAAAGTTGAACGCTGAGTCTCCGGGGCTGCCGGGCTGCCAGGCCGGTCAGGTGGACGGCTCGGGGCTGGGTGACTGCCACGGGGTAGCACCACTCCGCCCTCAGCCCCTGATCTGCCCAGCATGCACAGGGCTTAGGGCAAAAGCCGGGGATTATCTCCACTGCACTTCCACCCCTACCACCCACCGCCTCCCGGCAAGGCAACGACCATGAAGTAGTGCTTCACCTCCTCTCTCCCTCCCTCCCTCCCTCCCTCCCTCCCTCCCTCCCTCCCTCCCTCCCTCCCTCCCTCTAACCCTGCACCTGCATAACACACACACACGCACACAACTTAATCCACAGGAATGACACTTTTCTGGAAATGCATCAACATCTTGTGTGCAGGTCAATCAATGATTTTGCAGCATTTTACATAGAGTTCAAATTGAGAGCAATGTTTGCTTCTCACACACACGCACACACACACACACACACACACACACACACACGCACACACACACACACACGCACAGACACACACACGCACAGACATCACCTGATTACCAAGCAGCCTCCATAGTCAAACACCTTCTTTGACATGAATGGATGTTTGTTAAAGGTGCATTGCAGGAAGTGTTTGATAGTTTTTTTTCCTTATACTTGTACTATACTAGTTTTTCATGTTAGGTCTAATTCTTCCTTGGCTTCTCATCCACAGTCTTTCATCAACTCAGACACTGTTTGTAAAAATCCTGTATCCGATCCGGGTCTGCTCTAAAAGGTTCTTCCAAAGTGAACCTTGAACGCACCCCAATGCTGCTTTCATGTTGATGCTATGTTAATATCAGCCTTTCAATGTGGTTTGCATGATTATACAGACCCTTGTGTTTGTTAAGGGGGAAGGATGGATCCTTGTTGTCCAAGAGATGACAGAGGGCCACAGAGGCCTCTACCCGGCTCGCTGTAGGACTCCTCTCCACAGGATGTGGCTTTAAAAGGAATCTTATGTTTCATTTCCCCGTAACTCATGTCCTACCGAGTGCTCAACCTCGCTCCCTGATTCGGATTCTTTCACTCCATATCCCTGCTCCTTTTTTATTGTCTTACTTATGCACAAATAACACTTTCCCACCTCGGCGACATCTCACCCCCTAATGAGCTGCCTCTCCCTCACGTTGAGTGCCGACAGGAACCTGGTCTCTGTGTGGGCCTGGGAAGCAGACAGTAGCTGAATGAGATGACTGCTGATAAGGACACTACAGAATAAAATAAAAATAATCAGCCTTCACAATCAGATGACGTCAGTTAGCCTGTGGCTGACCCTGCTGTGTAGCAACACCGACCCGCAGAGATAAGAAAAAAAAGACGACAGTTAAGATGAAGTGATACAGACGGAGTGAAGGGAAGGGTGTCTCCAACAAATCAGTTGGAGGAGAGATACCTGTAGAGATGGGAAGGGGTTTGATGAGATGATGGCTCAGGGGGTAAAGCGGTCATTGGTTTTCTGGTTCGATCCTCAGCTCCCACAGAGAACATGTTGAAGTGTCCTCGAGCATGACCTTTGACCTCTAACTGCTCACGCTGCTGTGTCATCAGTGTGTGAGTTTGTGTGATTGGGTGAAGGATACACTACACTGATCATCACATTAGAGAAGCACTATGTAAATGCCGTCCACTTCACACAATGAGACGCTTTCATTCAAACGTTTATAGATAGATAGTTAGATAGATAGATAGATAGATAGATAGATAGATAGATAGATAGATAGATAGATAGATAGATAGATAGATAGATAGATAGATAGATAGATAGATAGATAGATAGATAGATAGATAGATAGATAGATAGATAGATAGATAGATAGATAGATAGATAGATAGATAGATAGATAGATAGATAGATAGATAGATAGATAGATAGATAGATAGATAGATAGATAGATAGATAGATAGATAGATAGATAGATAGATAGATAGATAGATAGATAGATAGATAGATAGATAGATAGATAGATTACTTTATTCATCCCCGAAGGGAAATTAAGTCGTCATAGCAGCCCGTATATTTGAATACAATAAAATACAATACAATAGAATAAAATAAAAAATATTGAGGTAGAAAGAATAAAAAAACAGAAACACAAGATAAATAGGTAGATAAGGTGCAGTGGCAAGATGATGGTAATAGTACTGATGATATGATGGTAATGTTATTGTTAGACAGTTTAAAAAATAGTATATATATTATATAATATAACATAAAATGTATTTATATATGATAGTGTTATATTGTCTTTCAGGTGACGTGGGGGGGGGGGGGCAAACCTCTGCTCGTCTCTGAGAGCTTCCACTGCTGATGTGTCTCTGCCTCAAACACAGGCCAAGAGCTGCAGCTGGGGGGGGGTGGGGGGATCAACTTGGCACAGTGACATCATTTTTGTTGTAAATCTTCGGTCGTACACATGTATACCATTCCTCGTGCGTTGCATCGCCTGGTGTTGCTGATGGCGGGATCAAACGGATTCCTGCTGGAAGACAAATGCAGAACAGCTTCGTACGGTTTCCTCCGCTCAGGCTCTGACAAGATCAACGAGCCAAAATGGCCTCCGAGAAAGTGGATGTGTGGGGACATGTTTCCACAGCGCTGCCTGCTGCAAGGCTCCGTCTGACACTCAGGGCTAGAGGTGGAGATGTGAGTGTGCACATACGTGTTTGTGTATTTTAATGGGGGATCGGGGGGGGTGGGGGCATGAGGCACAGGCAACAACTCACGGGCCCGATGCCAGGTGAGATAATGCCCCTGCCGAACGGGATTTTGGGTAATGGGGACGATAGTAGCTGTGGAAACAATGATGTCATCGGGACATTTTGCCAAGAGCCAGTGGTTTCATAAAAAGGTGGTAGCCTCAACTTGAGGACAAGGGAGGGAGGAAGGGGGACGGGGGGGGGACGAGAGATAAGGGTTGGAACGTGCTGGAGAAGTTGCAGGTGAGCTGGAGGGGAGTTTACAGGAGCCTGTGCACACAGCGTGGGGCCGTGATGGATGTGATACGGGAGGGTTTACGTGTTATACGGCTTGTTCTTCGTATGCATCGTGCAGAACCGCTAGGGCATATCTATATGCACAGCATGGTGGTAGAGCTTAGTGCACTGTAAAGGAGATTTATCATAGTACATTCTCTCCTCCTTCTCCTCCTCCTCTGTCCTACCCCCATAACCTGGCCTCTGCAAAAACCATTTTGCAGGCACGTAGCCACTGCACCCCTCCCTCCACCGACCTGTGTCTGCAACCACACTGCTGGCAAACGGCCATGAAGCCAGTGTGCAGACCGCTGGTGCCTGCATGGGTGACTGCCCACACCTGACAGACAGAAGGTGGTGGAGAGTAATGAGCATCAAAGTAGCAGCTGCCGTACTTTACCTCTCAACAGCACGCAGCGTGTTCAATCTGTCCACCGACTTTACATCTCTTCAGGTTTTCAGGAGGGAAACCGTGTAGATGACATTCAAAATTTGGATTAGATCAGCCTGACACACAAAGTACGCCTCGAAACAGACAGGACTGCGGCTCATACAGGAAGTTTGGGGAAAGACTTTAACCCAGGTTCAGCAAGATCAGGATTTACAAAAGACAACAACACATATATCTAGATTTGAAAGGGCCCGCTTGAGTTCAAGTTTTACATCCCTTCATCATTTTAAATCCCGTATTTGCTGCCTCTCTGGTTGGCAGGGATTGAGCAATCCGCTTTGTTCGAAGCTTACCGAGTATTTAACAAGAGCAAACAAACTCAGTCCATATAACTATAAGAAATATGTTTGAGATTCATGGTGCTTGATGGAAAGTAGATAGAGTTATAATGCATGACGGGGCATGCTTGTACAAGGACTAGCCTGATTTAGCCGCAGCGTTTTTTATGATATAGTTTGGATCTTTCAGTGAGGGCTGCCTGCGGTTTGAGGTGAAACCCAAGGCCTCGCAGTCTAGGTGGGCCTACTGTGCTAGCCTAGCTCTGGCAGCACCTGGGACTGGTTAGCATCCTGGCTAGAGCTAGATAGAGCTGCTGGACAAAGTTCAGCTCTGTGGGAGAGGAGTAAATGTTACAAAGGGAGACAGAGCTTTCCTAATGTAAGCATGACGTGAACGCTGCCACACATCCCACGAAGAGCCTTAAACCTACAAATGGATTCACACTTGTGCCGCCTAATCTCACACTTTAGACAGAGATACCTGTGTGACGTACTCGATACATTATGTAGATGACACATTCATCAGACATCTGCTAAAAACAGTTGACATAGATATGTAGCTGTGCAGGGGGCAAACATCATTTAAAATAAATGGGCTGGAAAAAGAGTGACAAAACAGCTGTTAGGTCATTAAGAAGCCAATTTAACAAGGCAAAAAAATCTGTTTATTTATTTTTACATCCCGTTAATAGACAGGAAGGTACAGCTCAGTTGTTACCAATCAGTCAATTGTTTTTGCTGCTGCAACAAACGAATCAACAGACAAAAGCTATCAACCGAATGATGATATCTACCACATTGTGTCAAGATGGCCAAGTGTAAAGTATACTTAGAATAGCAGCTCTTCAAGGTTTCTCAGGAGTGTTGCACATACTGTGGCTACCAGAGGATGAGACGTGTTTTAAGATCCAAGCATCGATTTCCTGCCCGGAACATATCCTATTCATTTCTCAGACGTTTATCCATCATCATTCTTATTTTTGCCTTGCAGGATGTATTCTATCAGCACTTCTGGGTATTGTGCCTTAATCCCCAAATGGCCCTTCTCCTTGCTCTCACATTAATGTCGGTTTAGAGCAGTAGTTCCACCTCCGAGGCCAGTTGGCTGTGTTCCTTGTTCTGGCTCCAGCTTCTGCACCAGTTAAAGCAGCATGGCAGCTCGGTCCAAACGGGTTGCACAGACGAAGGGTCTGGGTCAGAAAGAGGGGTTTCTCTGTTGTGACTCAGTCATAACACAAGCCAGGGTAAGCCTTGTTTGCTGGATGGATGGGCCGATGTTCTGCCTTGACCAGGGTTGACCTGACTAGACGACCACAAGCACTTGGCTGTCTCCCGCTCATTTTTGGGCTGCCAGCCCACCTCCATGTTCTGTGCTCCATTTGGGCTTTCTTGATCCATCCCAAACAAAACCACAAAAGTGGAGGGGCTGATGCAGTGAGGTTGCTGAGCAGCTCTACTCTGCCGCAGAGTAGTGAGGTCATAGACTGCATGCCCCAGCCGAGTACTTGGCATGATGTATGGGAACTGTCTTTGAATCTCTCTCAGCACCCATAGCTCCTTTCCCCACTTCTTCGCCATCTCTTTCCTTTCCTCTCCTCTATCACCCGGCTCTCTGAGTGTCGAGGATCCGACGTCTTAGCACCTCATCATCCTTAACATATGGTATCTATATCACGGTCATATTACTCATCTCTGAATCTCTCCAGATCCCCTCCGAGCATGCTCCACCAGCTTTCCCACACAGCACAAATCATTAGTGTCTCTGCATCTCGAAATTGGCAGCGCTGCCAAACGGGGCAATATAGTAAGTCAGGCAGGATTTTACACTTAGATGCTTTTATGCATGTTACCAAAGGGTATCAGCTCTTGAGCAAAACTCATAGCTTTCTCACAGCGCACCATATCCCTCCGATTTCTTAACCCCGCCTTGTTACACTGGATATTAAGTCTTTTTTCTTTTTTACATTAAGTAGAGACAGGCATAAAGACACAGAGATTTACTGTGGATGGCGGGGGTGTTGGTTTACATGTTCGGAAACCAAAGAACTTCTCTCAGGGGACAAGAGGAAGCTGAAAAGTGGCAATGGAGCAACTCAGAAGAGCTGGATCCTGCAATTTGGATATTAGAAATGCTAGATTATGCTTTTTTTGTGTGTTTGCTCCAGCACTACATCATCCCAAGCAATTGCTAGGAAGAAAGAGGAGAAGTTAAGATTTCCCTCCATGTCTGCTCTGCAGTGACTTGCACACAGAAGACTGCTACACTTCCACAGCTCGGTTACTGCCTGGGTGAGCTCCAGGGGCAATTTTGTTGTACCATCGAGTTGCGAATGGTAATCTTCCTCTGTGGTACAAAGTGTACTGCCCTTTTACACATGACGAGACATGCACGGCTTGGGAACATATTGCCTGTCAGTCATACATCACCTTGTTCTGACACCTCCGCAGACACAAAGGTGCCAGTATTGTTTCTATAATGCTCCCTCTTCCCAGGGTTTAATTCTTTATTTTACAGTGGGAGAGAGAAAAAAGCCTCACTTCCTGCATCAGAACGTGTCATGTTTCTGTCTCACACAAACAGCCCCTTGTCTCGCAGTGCAATTTACCTGTCCCGTGGCCATGAGGGCTGTTGTTCCCCTTCGCTTCGTCAGAGCACAGAGCACAGTTCACCGGGAGGACAGGCTTATATGGATGTTGTCCTGGTGATGCACAACCACTTGAGAATGACACAGGGTTCAGATTATGGGATGTCGCGAATGGCTGTAGTTGGCAAGAGGGTATTTCTCGAGTGACTTAATCAAGTGCATGCTGTCTTGAGTTTCACGTAGGTTTCGAGGATTTGGGACTTGACTTTGAGGTTTTCTGCTTATGGAGCACGAAGCAACTGAGTCTTCACGTCACGGCTTAACCAGAATCATCACTTTCAAATAAAATAATGTTAAGGTAGTGTTAAATCTAAAGGTCTCTACTGTTTAGTGCTGCCTTGCCAGGTCTGGTGCCACAGTAATAGGTACGTGAGCCCCACCCTGCTGCGACTGCCTACTGTGTTGAACGCCTCAGGGCCGGGGTAATGAAAGGTGTATGAATTTACGCTGCTCAGACTTGTTTGGCCTGTCACCGTAGCTGGAGAGTAACAGGCCAAAGGAACTGTCAGCAGCAGCTCTGTATCTGATGGCTCTGTGCATGCTGTGTGTGAAGTGGGTGAGAGGGCAAAGGTGAAGGAGAAATACATCCGAAGCCTGTCGCCCTACATTTACATATTGGCATTGCATTATGGCGTTCCTCATCCATAAGTATTTTGACAGTCGTGGATTATTAACACACTGGATCCAGCAATATTTCAAAGCCGCGTCCATGCCTTGAAATGTCAGAATGTCAATGTGCGTCCCATCGAAAAGCCTCTTCCTAAAATCCCCACAAATCTGTCATCAGTTGGCTTCTGTTTCGATTCGTAACATGTGCCCCTAGAAATGAAGGAGGGGAGAAGAGAACAAGATGAAAGAACTTGGGAGGGGGTGCCAAAGTTGTGTGATAATATCCTGCTTGTAAAAGCACACTAGTGATTATTTTGCATCGGTAGAAAATTATCCATAAATCACGTCGTTGCGCAACATGTCAACTCTCTGAGGCTCCATTAAGTATGACCATTACTTGCAAGGATGTCAGAACACAGTCAAATAAAGCAGCGCAGAGTTTAAGAGTTTATACAGACGCGGATTAGACGATGATTAAAGGAACCTTGATTACTGTAGAATTCAAATATAGATAGAGCACACATACGCCAACCCCTTTGTGGAAAGTGATGCTGAGATAATCGAGCCTATTGCGACAGATGTTTTTGCAGAAACTGTTGACGAGCACATTTAGAATTTTGAAACCTCCTCCAGGGTTGTGATCAAGCACAACAGCTCAAATATAAATAAGCAGCTGATGGACGTTGTTGTAACTTGTGTACTCTGCTGTTCTTCTCCACATAGGCCTCTATTCCCTGAGAAGTGTACTGTCGGATTGAGGAGTTTGTCCTGCACTGTAAAGGGCTGGAGTCCTGTCGTCTTTCAGTGAGGTGACTTGTCAACACTTCTCCACGTGCAATACATCATCAACAGTGTTTATTCTCTGCTTTCTTGTAATGACAACAAACTATGGACGAAGTGAAACCACAATCTGAAGCTGATGGGTGACTGGGCCTCAAGAGGTTGAGAGGTTGGTCCGATGGTCAGAGGGTTGGTGGTTCGATCCCCGGCTCCTCCAGTCTGCTTTCTGAAAGTGTCTTTGGACAAGATACTGAACCCAAAATGGCTCCTTACGGCCGTGCTCACAGCTATTTATGGTGCGTGATTTAAAAAACAGTGTATATAACTGTATGAATGTGCGCAGGAATGCGACTTGTACTTAGCCTAGAAAAGTTCGCTATCCAGTCCATTTACCATTTAATCCCTCAATGCTAATCTTCATCAGTGGGTGGTCATTGGAATAAAAAGAGCTGAGAAGCTGTAAAGTAATTTACGTGTTGGAATTCATGCTAATTTCGACATAAAAAGGAATGTTTGTTTTTCTGTCCCTGCAAGCAGATAAAAAAAATAAAATAAATTATCATCAGTGTTGTTGCCAGAGGTCAGTCTTGTCAGTGACTGTACTTTGAACCTTCAAATTTCATTGAATCGCTCCTTTCATTTGAGCTGCCATTACTTATTCCTCAGCGCCGTTTGTTTCTTGTTGCAGCCGTGTCTATGCAAACAGGCCACTAATCAGAAAATCTGAGTCATGCAGAACACATAAGCCGACTGCTTGTGCCCAGTAAACTGCATGTGCTCGGCGGGCGAGACGCGTGAACCGGTATGTGCTACTTCATGCCACACTCACACAAGTATCTTTAGCCGCCATTATTTTCCGACTTAATAAACATTACAGTGAGTGACAGTAGTGTGAATGGAGGGATATACCTGCCGGCTTAACTCTGCGCCGTGGGAATGCAGAGCACGCATCTGTTAAAGTCCCTTTGTTTGTCAAACTGCCTGAGCCTGATTCATACAGATCATGACACACTTTGTGCAAGAACAACTTTGTACAGTAAACAGCTAAAGCATTGATGAATGGGCTTTAGGATTTCCGGTGGAGTTCATCTGTGTTACAAACCTCCACAGTTAATGGAGAGTGATGGAGGTGATGTCTTTGTTTGGAGTGAAGTAATGAGCCTGTACAGTAAATATGAAAGCGTACACCTTGACAAGACCTGGTTGCCCGAGGAAGAGTGTGAAAACTGAGGCCGCTCTGCCTGCCGCTGCCTGTCTCTCATTCTGAGAACTGTGTGTGTGTGCCAGTGTGTGTACGAGTGCCGGAGACTGGGAGGTTGCCAAGGAGAGCCTGTATGGACTGATGTGAGTTCAGAGATAAGATATAAAATGACATGCAGGGGAAGTAAGAAGATGAGGGAAAAGAAAAGTAGTGCTGGAGACAGATTCGGTGATTTGACGAAAAAAAAAAAAAAAAAAAAAAAAACTTGCGAAGAGGGGTGGAGGGATGGAGCGATCCTAAATGGCAGGGTGGAAACTCAGCTCTGACACCGGCCTGTCAGCACTCCCGGCAGCCATCTGAGAGCTCTGCCATCTCCATGGTGACGGCAGAGTGTTTTCTTTAATAATAGGCAACAGTGAGCGCCTTGAGTGTCCCGAGCACAGATACACTTACTCATACTTTAACGACACCTGTCAGAGAAGCCGTCTCCTCCAAACCTGATGAGCTCAACAGCTACTGCAAGGAAATGCGGAGGCTTATGTTTGGTCATGCTTGAGCGCACTCACACACACACACACACACACACACACACACACACACACACACACACACACACACGTACACACACACACGTACACAGATCCTTACAGGTGAGTGGAGTCATCAGTGCAGTCAACAGATTGGAAGTCAAACCCTTCATGAAAGTGGCCTGGAGGAAAAGAGTTTTGACAAGGAACCTGTCCCGCTGTCTCCGCTTGACAAAACAAAAGCTTACGTACACTCGGTGGAACTCTGGGGAGGTTGGAGAGCCGAGCAAATTAGCGATATTGTTCAGGGGGGGGATGTTTTCAGGCCTGCATCTGATGCTATCACTGCCCCTCCGATGGTATCTCACCTTGAAGTGATCCTGGGAGACGTGCAGCAGGGAGGGAGGGAGGCTCTGTCACGTCTCATTGCCGTAAGCTGGATAACGCGCAGCTGTTTACAACACAAGTCGGGCCGAATTCCCAAGTCCTCATGTCCGCTCACATTTGTTTGGCTTTTTTTTTTTTTCATTATTACGACGACGTTCCCTCACTTCCGATTCCACGTCACTTCTCAAACATCCTTTGTGCCGTGCTGCGATAAATATGCCAGCTGAAGGACATGATTTATTCCCTTCCATATAAACAATGTCATTATCAAAGTATAAATCTGCCACCGGCCGACTTCACGTTCGTCTTAGAATAACAACAACAACAGTCGTGGAAAGCATTTTTTCTCGTAGTTCTCTGAAGGTACAAGCTTGGATGATAGTTGGTGCCTGTGCTTATTAAGCTTGAGTGCAGAAGGTGCTCATTAAAACTGAAATGGAGATGGCTCTCTATCTCCAGTTGCTCCATGCTTTTGTTCAGTATGGGAATGGCAGTATAACCCAGAGTACTTGGCAGTGGAGCAGCGGGTCGCTTTGGCTCTGTGGCCTGTTGTGTCTTTGTCAATCACCTTGCCCTGGGAGGAAATGGCTGTCTGTTGCATGGGCCAGCAACATCCTGGCAGGCACCTAGGACAGCTGAAACCATGGGAATGTCTATCCAATAGAAACTCAGGGCACTTCTATTATAGTATTGTACAATGTTATTGTGTATACGTTGTTGGATAGGTTTTTCATATGGGAAAGGAGAACCTGCTGGAGCTCTGAATTGATCGAGGGGATTGTTGAGATCTTTGTGTTTTTGTACATTGTTGTGATCAGGAGTCTTTTGTTCACTTGTGTTGTTTGTTCATTTCTGTTATTTTCTCAGGGAGTAGTGCGTGGCTTTTAGTGAGAGGTATATTTAGGTGGTGGATGTGATTGTGTCCAATTTGGTGCTGATCAAACTGACAAATGTCGAACTAGTGAGTTTTAATGTGGTTTACCAAGGGAATGTTTACGCTTTCTGAGTACCGTTCAAATTGTTATCATATGACTTGAATTGACAAAGCCAGAAAGTTCATGTTGCATTTACTGCTACTTTTCACTAACCCCTAAGTTTGTGTGCAAGAAATAAAGAAAATAATGAACCAGTGAAACAGAAGGGAATTAGAGAGATAAGTTGAACTTTTATCGTATTTCTTTTGCTGTATCCTGTTTGAATGATTTATGAGAGTTTTCTAAATAAAGAAATATGTATCTCACATAATATACAGCTTCTTAATTAATGTGTTTGCCCCCTGAAGTTTTCTTATGAGGTGAAATGCTAGAAAGCTTATGTGAGCTGATGTGCTGGCCGTCATCCAGAATAACCTCACAGGCTATTGCAACATCCAGTTTATCTTTGCCTTTATGCTTTTGTCTATTTGTGCATGGATGCGGCCAAAGGAGCACTTCTGTGAAAGTGTCAGAGAAAGGTTATAATAATATGTGTGTGAGTCTAGATCGAGGATAATTTGCATTCAGCAAACAATTCAAACGAAGGCAATGTTCAGGCCTGACATAGTAACCTGGTTAGTAACCAGCAGCAAGTGGGCAATTAATTACTTACCAGCTTAGCTGAAAAATATTTTCCATATAATTTAATAATGAAAAACATTTGTTTCTCAACTCAAATTCAGCTCCTCGGAGCCAGAAACAGCTCAGTGGATATCGGGAGGCCATCCATTTTCTCAAATATTATTCCTAAGTGGGCTTATTCTTTTAATCATTAAGTTTTTGTACAACAACACAAACTTCCTCATCTTTCCTTCATGACCTGAACCAGTCGGGAGGCCCCTTCATACAGCATGGAGAACATATTAGGCTACGAGGAGAATCCATGTAGTTTGTCATCGTTCGAGGCAAAGCTCAGTCATGATCCCCTAATCACTCTGAACCCATATAACAAAGAACAGACCATGCAAGTAAATCTGATTCAAAGCAATTTGTTCAATTATGGGGAGCTGGAAAATGGAAACCGATACCTGGTATGAGACTTTAGTTCCACTGCATTCAAAGAAAGGGTGCTAGAAAGAATCCTTGTAACTATGGCCACGACTGCTGCTTTTCTCTCACAGCATGTTCACGTTTGCTGAAGGACTTTGTGACACTTTGGCTGTGCATTGTTTTTCATATCGCGTTGGGTGAGTGGGTGAGTCGGAGATAGATGCATGTATCTCGGTTACTGTCAGTATTTACCTGCTGTGTCTTTTATATCACTTTTTAAGTTTTAATTAAATTTTTTCAACAGCTGAAATAATTCCCCACTTAGATTAGAGGCTGTGAATAAGTATATAAATACAATTGTCATAATTAAAACTAAAACTAGAAATAATTCTGATCATTTAACAGAAACAAACACACGAAAATAAACTATTTGAATTTAATAGTGTTTTACTTTATAAATTTAGAAGCAGTAGGTGCGTTACGTTGAACAAGACTATGACAAGTGTTTCTCTGCTTTTAATGTGAAAAGAAAAAAAATCTAAGATGATCTCATCCCCTAATTATTCCGTCAGATGTTGCTAATTTAATTTGTCTGCGTTATATTCAAGCTCCGATTTTCCCTTTGTTGGTGTTTCACGCCGTGTAGACATTCTCAGCATGATCTTCATGAGACGCTTTGACATCATCACTGCGGGCAGAGCAAAGACATTATGCACTTTCACTTCTCTCTGCTCTCATGCCTGTCTGACATGAGTGACATCACACAGACACATTTTCAGTTTCCCCCAGTGTCGAAAGAGGAAGTTCTGAGCTTGTTGTGTCTAAAGACACTTTCCTATCAGGCATCCCCACTGCGAAATGACGTTGTGTTTGTGACGATTCCTTTCTGAGTGGATTTCTATAACCTCTTGCGGTCGGTGCTTCTCTTTTCTTCCCAGTTGGCTGTGAATGTGCTGCGGCTTCCAGGGGTGCATTCCCTTTCGATGGGGAATACAAAACTGCACACATCAATATGCTTACTCCTTTGTTTGCATGTCCAATCTGCCAGTGTGGTTGCACCCTTTCCACGCCAGTGCATAGGTTAAAAATTTCCAATGGCGTCTCAACGTTACTTAATAAAAGAGATTTCTCAAGAAGAGAACTGAAAGCAACATCCAAAAGCTTTCCTGTGAACCTCATGGAGAATTACACTTCAAAAAGTCACAACTTTTTATGGAAATTCCAGATTTACTCCTAAGACTGCATGTTTGTGGGGAAATGCGTCCATTAGTTACTCTAATGCAAATAAACACACATATTGTCATGCATTTGTGCACAGATGCAAACTTTCACATGCACACACACTCACAAAACAAGAAGTATTTCGACCATTGTGAGTTGCTGTTCCGGGAGCCAAATTTATGGTGAGAACACAGCAGAGAGCAAACAAGAAGGGAAGTGTAGGATGCTTCATGAATACTAATTTTGGTGCTATTAGCCAAAAGGCTACCACATGAGGCAGCTGGAATATGCCTGATGGCACTGTCTGTTGAACAAGGGGGGAAATTGTTGTTTGAGCAAGATCTAAAACCTTTGGTCAATTTCTGTGTAAAATCTCTCGCTTTTACCACCAATATTAACATACTAGGGACAAATACGGCATTGTGAGACTCTGTGTGTGAGATGATGACCCCGCTGGCAAGGAAAGTGGAAAGTGAGTGGAAAGTGGGAAGGATGGAAGGAATAGGAAGAGGCAGAAAGAGCCTGAATCAGTGGAGCCAGGAGCCTGACATCTCAGGTACCCACATGCTCTTGCTTTGCCAAGCACTGACTTCACTCCCACTCCTGTTTGTGTGTATGTGTGTGTGTGTTTCTGTGACTGTGCGTCACAAGAGTGGCAAAAGGTCATCTGTGGCAAAAACATCTCCTGGTCTCCCCATATGTAATCCCCCTCCTTATTTTTGGGGATATTTCGATAATCCCATGCCCATAAGGGTGGAAGAGAGTCGGGATTAAATCCATCCTTAATGGATATGTTAGATATGACCACAGCCTCCAGGTTGCAAAGCCAGCCTATAGGAACTGGGTCAACTGCCAAGAGGAGGTGATTAAGGTTTGTCTGTTTGATGGGCACCCAGACTCTGATCAGCAGATGTAAACTTAACTTAGCACATTTTTTTCCCACAGGGGTGAAAAGCGAAAGCACCCAAAAGCCCATATAGACCCTAAAGGGGGTGGACCTAGTCTGTCCTACATTACTGTTACCACTCCTTGACCATACAGCATTTGATTGCAAAAATCGCTGACAAACAATGACTTGTAAATTCAAGTCCACCTCTGGAGCCCGAGGGGGGGGCAAGGTGAAACGTTAGATCACTGGTGGCTTAGACGAATGCTGGGTCTCACAATGTGTCTCAGAGCATGTGTCCAGTAAAATTCAGAAGGCCTGGCAAGGATTGGCCAGGACTCTGGGTTGGCTCTAGCCGCCTGCCAGGTAACTATGCCTGCAGCAAACAACAGACCGTGGTGAGGATAAACAAAATCAGCCCAGCACATGTTTAAAAGCAGAAGCTAAACTCTGCTGCTTAAATCAGAACTTAATGCCCATGTGTTGATAAAAGTAAACAATACGCTGTTATTTATGTCCAGGGCTGCGGCCGCTCTAAACATCCTGGCTGTTTGTTTGGCTTGTGGTAATAATGCTGCTTGCAGGTTTCTTTTTCTGAAACTGTAAAAGTGACCGGGCAGTAATTGAGGCAGTCATTAGGTAAAGACTGAAGTTCTGCAGAACCCTGAAGCCACGGCACCGAGAGAACAGAGAGCTGTTCGTGGGGAGCTCGGCTCAGCACGTCAGAAAGCCAAACTGGAAAAATCTTTCACCATTGCTGTTGTTGTGAACAGCCCAGTTATCGCCCTTGAGTCCCGACCGCTGCTGCTGATGCATCCGAGCCCCTGCTGCCTCCTGTTTATTCAAAGATTATATATATATAGTACAAGTACATCAAAGTAAAAATGTGGAATATGGCCAAAATGGTCACTAAATGCAAAATATCAGGCTTCCTGTTGTGTTTTTCCAATTGCACCTAAAGACTTTTTTGTTTGTCTGGTCATGATATACTTGTATATCGATTTTTGTGAAGACCGGTCAATGTGAACACGTTCCAGGGGTCTCGGGGGGCACCGATGAGCCATTTTGCGACGCCCATTGAAAATTCCTTCAGAATACGTACATTTTCACCACTTTCTAACTTTCTGCAAATTTTGGTAAGAATTTGAGCATGGTAAAGCCCTCAAAAAGCCAATTCATTTGCCTGAATAATAATAATAATAATAATAAATAATAATCCTTACGATTTCAATAGAGCCTCACCTGACCTTTGATGTCAGTGCTCGGGCCCTAATTATATATATTATAACAAAAATAGATTGATACCGCTCTTCCTTGGGCCCTGAACAATACACCTGCCAAGTGTGAAGCTGATCAGATGAATGGTTCTCGAGACATGCGAGTCAAATACAGACAGAGGGAAAGACAGACGGAGATTTCTGGAATTAACAGATAGAGGTATATTTTCAGTGATATTCTCAGAGCAAGGGGATTTAGACGGGAGGAGATTGGGATTAAGTTCTTCTTTCCAGAATCTGATCATCTTCTCTCATGGTCAACACGCAGCTCAGATTTTGACAGCTGCTGTTCAGCAATATGCGTATCAACCACAATCCATAAGTTCAGAGCAGATATTAAAATGCTTATTGGTCAAACTTCATGGTTTATTGTGGTTTGCTCTGCTCTTTAATGTAAAACAGGTGATTGAGGCGGTGCAACTGAGTGACCCGCCAGGTTGGATTGGATGGCTCTTGCCCCATATATCCTTCCTTAAAGCAGGAGCCCTCCCCCTGCCTGCCATGTCCCTACCCTCACCCCTTCTCCACCAGACCTGCTCCATTAACGACATCCATTTTGAGAGGCGGTGAGAGAGAGCCTTTTATGTGGCAGCGATAAAATAGCTTTTTGCCTATGCTTAGCAATGGTGGCGCTCTGGGCAGTAGACCATAACATGAAAATAAACCTAATTATTTTCTGTGTGCTGCTAGAAACCTGTGGCCCCTAGTCTCCAGCTGCAAACTGAGACTCCTGCTCTGGCCTCATGACGCTCAGGCTCTCACGTCTCCTTAACCCAAAGAGTAAGATTCATTCACTTAACCAATAACTGGAACAATGGTTTTAGCTCTGGAATCACAAGCGTCCTCAGATTCTGTCGACTACAATAATCTGTTAAGTGTCCTCTTTCACTGCATTAACTCCGACCTTGTGTAAGCGGTATTTACAAAAAACCTAACTAGTGAATATATCAGGCAAATCTTAATCTAATAATTCCCATTTGGGCATGAATACATATGTAAATGAGCTTGGAGGGGTTTCGTTAAAAAAAAAGGGGCAAATGGTGTAAGTCTGACATGCTACAAACTTGAACCATATGTGTTTCCCTCTTTGTCTATAAATGCAGTCAGATGGCTTTGTTCTTGCAGTACCCCCTAGGAGAGGGTTCTGTTCTATCCAGATCTCAACTGTCCCCCCCCCCCCCCCCTGTTCCCTTTACAGTTCATCCTAGGTCCCTGCAGGCAGCCACAGACCTCTGCAGCCTGCTGGAGCTTCGTTTCCTGGAAGATCCTCCTCCGAGTGTCCCCCCCCACCACCGCCAGATAAGGATGGTGTGTGTGCGGGTAGTGGTGGTGTGGCTAGAATAACTCTATAATATCTGTGACCATGCCCAGAATAACTGCATTATGAAGGGGAGGTGGACCGGAGGAGCCAGGAGGCATGGGGAAACCACACAAACAGAGGAATATGGATCGGGAGAAGATGTAAATACACTGAGAGATATTCTGCGTTTTGTCCCAGAAGCTGCAGCCGGGCCGGCGGAGCTTTGATCGGGTCCGACCAACAAGGAAGTGGCCTTCCCAGTGGGGAATAGGCCTCATCGCTCGGCAGCTCGTGTGTACCGCTGGGAATGTGTCAATGACAAAAAAAGGAGCATTGCGTATAAGTCTTAATAATGCCACTAATAATCGCTTTGCACCCTGTCTAGACGAGGAACGGTTAAATTGGGTGTGTGTGCAGCGAGGGTGTTTGGGCATTGGGGGGGGGCGGCCACTGCTGGAATGGGTAGAGTAAAGTGAGCATTCTGTTGAGGACTTAGTTTGGCTAATCTCCCCCATGTGACAGCACAGCCAGATTTGCTGCCATGGAATGCCACAGGCTGTTGTGCTGGGGACAAAAAGAGACAGAGGCTTAAGCCGCGGGGGGGCAACACTCCGTGGTCCTGGAGAGCAGCACAGCTCCGCCAACAGAGAGGAGGGGGGGAAAAAAGTTCTCAGGGTTTACACACACACACACACAGACACACACCCCTTCCTCTCCTGCCCCCCCCAGCATCCCTCCACCTCCAGCAGTCATCCCCAGGAGTGCACACTCACCACCGACCAGGACTCACGTGTCTGCGCACACACACACACACACACACACCTCATCCACAGTTTGGAGGGTGGTCAGAGGTGTTTTGGGAGTTGTCTTGACTAGGGTTGCAAAATTCCGGGAATATTCAAAGTTGGAAACTTTCTATGGGAATTAACGGGAATTAATGGGAATTTACGGGAATAAACTGGAAATGGTGTGGGTAATTTATACTAACTCTATTTACCTTGTCATGTACAGACATACATATAAACATTTTGTTGTGTCATAGGCTGATTTGAGCCCTGAGGAAACTTTGGGCACTTGACTATATTACTTCTGCATCGTTGTGTCATTCTTAACATAGGTCTTTGCACAGTATTTGCAAATGTACACAGCCTTTCCTTCTACATTGGATGGGGTGAAATGTCTCCACACATGAGAGAGTGCACGTGGCATTGTTCTGTAGAATAAGATGAGAAAAAAGTTTGTAAAAAAAAACTAACGCAATGCCAAAGATATAAATAGTTAGCCAAACAATTGCAATCGTCTGTAAACATATTTTACAATTGATGGATAAATGAATGGAAATAGGCTAGATGAACAGATGAACAATCCTCAATCAGCATGCTAATATATTTTCCCCAGTAATATCATTGAAACTTACCTGACCAGTCCTGCACACTACAGCAGGCCTCAGTAGCCCTGCTGTAGAGTGAAGGATGCTGGGAATTATCTGTGCATGTGATGGAAGAATGCACAGTGGAGGGTTGAAACTCAACGTGAAGCGTGTGCTGCATTCCATACATCTTTAAAATAGAGTTTTGAATTATGTTTTTATTGCTCAGCGTTTAATTTGCAGAATTTTTTTTTTTTCAAAATACCAGAGCTTAATATTCCCGTGGAAAGTTTCCGGAAAGTTTCCGCCCCTTTGCAACCCTACTCCTGACCCACCGCTCACTCTCTCTCCCTCTTTCCCTCTTGTCTCCCACTCACTCTCTCTCTCTCTCTCTCCCTCTTGTCTCTCCGGTGCCGACGGTGGTCCCTGTCCCTGCTCCACACACTCAGCTCTGGGGCCACATCTGGTCCACAGTCGCACACAGGGTACACAGAGTCTTCACATGAATACCACAACCGTGGCGAGGACAAACAATACAGAAACCCGAGGGCGGATCGCTCATCCACCCAACACTCTAGTGTTTTTTCTGTCTTCCTCTTTTGTGGTGCGCATTATCTCAGGAGAACTGGACAGAAACCAGCATATTTTCAGCCCTGCAGTCAAACCCAGTCGCTGCAGCTATCAGTCCCTTTGATATGTGAGTTGTGAACGTTTGGGTTCATCTGACACTTATCGCACTCAATCCATCTTCTCTTTGGGGTTTGAGTTTTTTATTATTAGAAATTAATGGCGCACTGATAAACACGATTCAATATGAACACTGGTGAGGATTTTTTTTTTTTCGTGAAAGTCGGATTGTGATTAAGTTCCTCATTCCAGAATCTGATCATCTTCTCTCATAGTCAACATACAGCTCAGATATATTGCTGCTCTTCAGCAATATGTGTATCAACCACAATCGATAAGTTCAGAGCAGATATTAAAATGCTTATTGGTCAAAAGGTACAATAACTTCATCCTAAAAAAAATGATCAAAAAGCAGAAACCACAGAACTTCACACGGGCCCAGATCATCGTCAGCTTGATTGTTGTCAACCTGTTCTGTTTTTCAGTAGTTGCAACACCAATGTTCAGGCTTAGAAGACATTATATGCTCTCAGTCAATGTAAGTGACCTGTGGGAGAGATTCAAAGGCTCAGCCCCAATCCCTCAACCCTACCAGCCCCTCACAAAGCAGCCAAATCCCCCGGAGCCCCAGATCTCCAGTCTGGGAGCAATGGGAAAATCCTTGTCTAGTAGGGGTAAGGACATGCAGTACTGTCAGTTCGCTCAACCCCACCCATCCTCCCCTCTTGCCCCCCCCCTTCAATGCTTTAATTAAAGAAATAATCAGGATTTGCATCACAATGGCAGCCAGGGCTCTTACCATTAGTCGCCCGTTTGCGATCAGAAGTCTAATGAAAATGTAACATCACCTAAGCCCTCCTTCACAGATTCTCAGATTAGCCATAGCGGACTAGAGGAGAAAGCTCGGACCTTGAGTTGGTTTAATTATTTTGTATGATAAGCATATAGGCACCCTAAATCCAGCCGGGCCAAATCCTCTTGAGAGGGGCTAAGTGGTCGGGCTGAGTGAGGAGGAGAGGAGAGGAGGAGAGGAGGAGAGGAGGAGAGGAGGAGAGGAGGAGAGGAGGAGAGGAGGAGAGGAGGAGAGGAGGAGAGGAGAGGAGAGAGGAGGAGAGGAGAGGAGGAGAGGAGAAGAGAGGTTTTGGTTTTTCAAAATCCATTTATTTTGCAGTTCCAGGAACAAATAAACTTCTTGCATCAACCATCAGATGTAAAAAACAAACAAACAAGGTTGGTAAATAATACATATAGTTTCTTTTCAATATATACACACACACATACATACACACACACACATATATATACACACACGCATCCGTACTAACTGTAGTTTTCCAAATTAAAAGGCTAATATTCAGTTCCCAATCTTCTCCAAGAGAGCAACAGCGTCCTGTTGTAAATGTCAACACATTGTCCATCATCTTGTTGTAGGGAGAAGAGTAGAGATGGGGAGAGGAGAGGAGAGGAGAGGAGGGGAGAGATGGGGAGAGGAGAGGAGGAGAGGAGAGATGGGGAGAGGAGAGGAGAGGAGAGGAGAGGAGAGGAGAGGAGGGGAGAGATGGGGAGAGAACCCGGGAGCCGGGAGGAACGAGGACAGGAGAGAAGAGGAGGAGGAGGAGAGGAGAGCAAAGGGAGGTAGCCTAAGCAGCCATACGAAGCCCAGGCCGGGGTGAGACCCTTCCTCCTCCCTCGCCTGCCTCCGCCCCAGTGCCCCCCCCCCCCTCAGCTGTCCCGGGCCACAATAGGCCGAGCATCTTTTGTGGCATTAACGGTTTGTAGGAGCGGGAGAACAATGTATGAGAAGTGAGGAGCGCGGGGTTCCCACACACAGGGCCCGACGTGTCCTCACACCCCCCACCACACAGCCCACCCCCCCTCAAAGACAACCAACCTGCACACAGCTGATCGAGGACCCCCCCACCCCCCTCTGTGCCCCCCTTTTCACACAAAACACACTTTCCTCCACATGCGTGTGCAAATACACACACTCGCAAAGCAAACACCCGCACGCACGGAAACATACAAGGCCGGCTCGACACAGATATTCGCTCATGTTTAATGCATGGATACGAATTTATGATCCGGGATGCAGTTTAATAATAAAGATGTATTAATGCTCGCGCTCATTCACATACACATGTAATTTAATTGCCTGGGGAGGCCACGGTGGGCCGGGGGGGGGAAATCCCTTTTGTTGCATGAAGGTTGAGGGTTTGTCTGGGATCTTGATTAATTTGTACTGTCATATGTAGGAGGGGTCTCTCTCTAAGGGGAGGGGGCAGGATGGGAATGTCACTTACCCAACTCTGGGTTCATTCCTGTCAAATAGACTGACAGTGAACTGGGGTCTCCGAAAAGAGTTTGCGTTAATCAGCGTTGATTCAAATTGAATGAAAATGACTTCCACACTGGGCAATATGTAGATTTGTGTTAAATGTTATATTTAGGGCTGGGCAAGTTAACTAGTTAATTACGAGTTAACTCATCACTTACTTAACTCAGTTAATTATTTTATCTCGCATTAACTCAGGTTTGATTATTTATTGTTTTATTGTGAAAGTCAGGCTTTTATTTTGTGAAAGTCTGTTGCTGACTGCTGCGGAACCGGAAAAAAGAAAATAATTGGCGGATAAACAACCATGGATAAGGGTACGGAGCTTTTACATGGCCATTTTCATTTTAAAGTTCTTCCAGACGGCGGAGTCGACAGAACCAAAGTAACTTGTGGCCACTGCCAAGGTGAATGTTCTTATCACCGGAGCACTTCCAGTCTAAAATATCACCTGAATGCAAAACACACAGTTGATATCAGCAAATCACTCAACGAAACAGCGAGTGGAGCGAGGCTTCGGCAGACTACGTTAGACGCAGGGAGGAGTATAGATTTTTCATAACGAAGAGGATAACATTAATGCCCTGGCAGTGGCATTGACCTTTAATTTTGTATTTGCTTTGATAACATTGTTAAGTTGAGATTTACACTGAATATTTTATTTAACTGCTACTGTATTAAATGCTGATGTTAAAAGTGTTTGCACAACAAATGTTATGGCACGTTCATTCATATGGCAGAACATTGAAAATAAAATTGCGCTATACACTACTTTTTAATTCATTATTGGATTTTGCGTATACAAATGCGATTAATCGTGATTAATCAGGGAAATCATGCGATTAATCGCGATTAAAACTTTGAATCGTTGCCCAGCCCTAGTTATATTTAATCATGTTGAACTCATTTATTCATCAACACACCCTGAGGCATTTCTTTCCCATTAACGTTTAATGAACCTTCCTTGTGTCAGTTATCTTTTATTCTCTGTTGGAATTTTCCTTTTCATTCCATCAACTATAAAGTGTGCTGTCATTAATCTGAGAGGTTAATCTGAACTGATTAATGAAGTCCTGGAGGAAGGTATAATATAACATAATACACACTCACGCCGGCACACACACACACACACACACACACACGCGCGTGTTGCTGAGTAAGTAAACAATGGAAAATCCAGAGAACTTTTAGTTTTATTTCCTTGGATAAGCCGTGCGTTAATTTTAACAGCATGCTTTTTGGTGCTGAAACCATTTTGCCATTTGTTTGTGTGCACTTGCCAGTGTATTTCTTCCAAGTCATGACGGTGTTGACAACCTTGTAATAGCTTTGATAATCACATTTCAGAAAGCGCCTTCTTCTGGTTCTGGTTCTCGATATTTATTCATTCTTTTTTTTGTTTCGCTCCTGCTCTTCCAGCCGTAGTTTAGGCCTCAGAAACAGCCAAGTGGCCACATCGCAGAACTCTCTGCGTGCACTCGGCCTTGGTTGAAATTACAGTGACTGCAAGCTCAGCAAGTGTGTGTGTTTGTGCATGCATGAGTCGTCGTTATTTGCACTAAACCGGAGCGTTTAGTCTCCTAATAGCCCAACATGCCACTGTCAGCAGCCATTGTTAACTGCACAGTGTAATCCCCTCGGGACGGGAGTGAGATTGAACACGCTAAGGAAACACGCAAAATATGAGCAGCGCACAAGTGTCCAGATGCCGTCTGTTTGAGTGTCGTTCTCATTTATCTTGAACTTTCCGTGCATGCGTTCGGAGCGTGTCCATGTCACCCTGTCAAAATGTCATTCTGATAATGTGGACTAACGTGTCTTCCCCCCCCCCCCTCTCCCCTCCCTCTCCCTTCTGCTCCTCCGCCGCTCTCCAGCCCTCCATCATCCAATTTAGCGGGTGTGTGGCACTCAGCGGATTCCCACACTCCACCGCTCTTGTGCTGTCAGGCCCAATCAGCGGCCGGATCCGTATTGATTTTCAGCCACCTGTGCCAGGCGCCACGCTGCTGCAGGGACTCCCCCGGCTCCCCTTCCTCCCCGGCTCCACGTCCCGGCCCCGGGTCCGCCGCCCGTCTCCAGGGGCAACCGGCGCACAGTGTGCAGCGCAGTCCATTTGTCACCAATTGTCAGCGTTTAGCCGGGAGCAATGATGTGTGGCGAGATCACGCCGGGTGGGGAGGGATGTGGAGGGGGTGGAGGAGCTCCCTCCAATGGGATGAGAACCACGTCCCACCACCAATCTCCTTGCGGTGAGCACACATCGCTCTCGACTGCAAATGTGTGTGTGTGTGTGTGTGTTTGTGTGTTTTCTCGCTTGCTCCTTCCAGTAGAGTAGCTAGAAAACTTGAAGTCAGGTAAGCCCTTGCCTTCCTGCACGCCCTGTGTGTTGTCAAGTCGGAAGCTGCATATTCCAAATCACCAGAACCTGATTTGGTTCTCAACAGGGGACGATAGGGTTGCACCGGCTCTCCACCAGGATTGCCTGGGGATGGTATTTGTTAGCACAGCGAGTGAGTGAGTCTGATGTCCTTGTTTGTTTTCCTTAATAACCAGAGACTTTTTAAGAATGTCAAGGCTGGATGTCATTAGCGGGGTGCGGCCGGTCCCTGGTGAGAGTAGGCCCGAGTTCAGCTTACTCACTTCCAGCTCTGAGTCAACAGAGAAGGGGCAGTTTTCCGCCATCACAGCGCCCCATCACTAAGCCCAGACCCTGAACTCAAGTCAGGGGAGACTGAGAGGTGCCCCTGGAGGAGAGGAGATACCAGTGTCCCATAATTGATCTGTTTTCATTCCACGGGAAGTGGTTATTTAAGCAGACTATGGGGAGAGCCCCCCCTTTCCAAACATCCATGGAGGGGTTTATACTCTCAGGGTGAATTGATGTTTTTGAGGCTATCAGGGAGACAGAGGAGAGGAGATGGGTGACTTTGGTTCACTCGTGTTTTTTTCTGTGCCTCAGCTGATGGAGGCTGAAACCACAGGAGGAACACCAGGGAAATAATCACAGTTTCGTGTATATTCAGACGTATCTGTCAGTGTGGGCTCTCTCTCACATCCCTATGACAAATCTGTTTAAACCACCTCGCTGCAAAGGACCAAATAGTCCTAAATCTTCAACGTTTCTTTTTTTCTTTTCAGAGTAGAAAGTTGTTAGTACCGTGGCACTGGCCTGCGCCCATCTTAAGTCCGGGTGCCAGGGTTTGGTTTGGCAGTGAAAGTTTGAAGACCTTAGACTTCCAGCTCATTAAAACTACATGACACCCTCTTCAGTCCAAGGCTGACAGAGAAGCTCAGATTCGGAATGTGACACCCTGATATTTTCTCCAAATTTGCCGAAGCAAACAGAGATGAAATGCTCTTGATATACATTCCACACAAACAGCCCTCTTCATAGGCTGCCAGGCAAAATGTGTTGACTTGGCCTTGACTTCAGGTGCCTCCAACAATTATGAAAATATGACGGCTGTAATCTCTAACAGGGCTTGGTGTGTATTTAAGTGCATGTGGATAAGTGCATGTGGGTGTTTTTTGGCAGGTTGCTGCTCCGCCTGGTGCCACTGTGCAGTCGGCTCTAATGGATTTGCAGTAGTGGGGGTGTCCTGATTTCCCGAGCGCCTCGCGTCTGCTATCCTCCCGGGCCGCGGTGCCAGAGAACGGGTCTTGGGACACGTTTTGAGGATCAGCTCGTGTAAACACAGACTGACCATTCCTGGGCCCATATGGAAGAGATCATCGCACAGAGAGCGGTGTGACGCCTGTCGTAGTGGGGCCATGGGATCACGTATATCCCCACACCCATTCCTCTAAATATCTCCCAGGTTCTCTTCCCCCTGGATACCCCACCATCCCCTCTCTAGAAAACACATTCAGATCTGTCAACAGGCCTTGCAACCTGGCAGGCGCTCCTCACTGACTGAGCCGCTGGCCTCCCTGGATTGGCGGAGTACGGTTGCTTGCTCGCCACTAACAAACAATCAACCTGTTCTCAACCGGTCAAGTTTGTTTATAATACACAAAAACATGGAATATATCATCAAAATCTACGCACAACACTCTCCCGTGTCCTGAGGCTCAGAGGTTAATGAGCGGCAGTGTAATTACTGTGCTGCGGACTTGCTTATTCTCATCATGGATGACTGGCTTGGGATTAACTCATTACCCCCTGTCCTGACCACGCAATTAGGCCTCGCACCACAATTAAGTCCCCATGTTCCGCCTCACTAGGCCCTCGACACAGTGATCGCTGCCAGCGCACCATTGCCGCTACCGCTTATCTCCGATCTGCGCATGAACAGAGAGCCGTGGCCAGTGATCGTAATGACAGCTATTGTTTCCTATCGGGTGTATGGTATTGATTAGGGCTGGGTGTGTCCCTACGACCCATGAGGCAGCGTTGACAGTCAGGCACAGATGCAGAGTTCCGTGGGCTGTCGGTAACATTTTGGGTCTCGCAGGGTCCCGCTGACGTCTGCCAGGGTGGCCCGGGAACAATGCTTCCCATCTGGAAGCAGCTTCTCCTGCGTCTGAACTCTCTGATGGATGGGGAGATCCCTTGTAGGACGTCCAGCTGAGCCTGCCGACAGGGATACAATCAATCACCCCCCTCCTGTCCTGTGTGACGGGCACCCACCCCAGCTGAGACCTTCAGGTCAAGGGTTCTGTCAAGGCATCTCCTCATCCTCACACTCGTCCCATGACCACAGGCAAACTTATTTGATCATCTTGAGTGTGGCTTTATGGTAGGAGTGTTAATTGTGTGTGTGTACTTGTTGATACGACATCGGGATATTTGCTTTATCTCAGCCGTTCTGTTGACCTGCTGCTAGTTCCTCCTGCTGTTCTTGTGGACTGCTGCCCTAGCCCTGAGTGTTTGAATTAGTTTGTAGTATTTTGGTATCTTCTGTGAAAAGAAAAACAAATGTGTCAGCTGGGGATATTTAAAAAGACCAAGTTATCGGGCTGGATAAAATATCCCATGCGTCAGCGTGCATAATGATCCACTTCAACGGCCATAAAGGAACCCATAAAAAAATGAATTTCCTCTAATAACAACAGGAGTGACACAAATACATCACTTACAGTAGCTGCACGTTCTGGAAAGTCTTTGATTTACGAACAATGCGTGTCCTCCATCAAGACATTTTAGACAGCTTCACAATCTATTATCTTGTCAGGATCTCTGAGCAGACGGGAAGTGAAAAGCAGGTCTTTCAACCGGTCTCCTGCGCCGTGATTGATGGCGTTTCAGGCCCGATTTTTCCATTGCTCTGGAGACGCCACTTGTCAAGAGACGTCTCAGGTTTCTGGCAACGGTCTTCAGTCGCCGTTTTGGAGACACATATGCAGACCTACTTAGCATATGGAACCATAGAGACTGATTTATGATCGCAATATATTTTTTTATGAATTTGTATTTGACAGAAATCGTAGTGGCAGAACAAAACAGTAGTCATAAGTATTTCTTTACGCACTGAGTCAAAAAGGGAGATGAGGAAAAGGTGTAACAATCGATGGACCTGGTTACAGGGCCAATGGGAGGCCTTTATTTCCTGTCGCTCAGTCGGCCCACCTCAGCACTTGTCAGTCATAATGACAAATGGCAGCTCTTGATGAAACAGAGGGGTTACATCATCACTTCTCTAATGAGGCCGCTCACAGCAGGAGGGGGAAAGAGGGAGCAGCACATGCAGGATGGAGGGATAGAGAGGAAAGAGAGGGAAGACCACGTTTCTGTTGCCAAATAACCAGTTGCCCAGATATTGTCTGTGTTTGTCCATGAACAGAGTTTAGGAATACTGTAGAGTAGGGTTGCAAAGGGATGGAAAGTTTCCGGTAAATTTCCGGAAACTTTCCGGAAACTTTCCATGGGAAGTTTAGCTATTGAGGCCTGCTGTAGTGTGCAGGACTAGTCAGGTAAGTTTCCATGATATTACTGGGGAAAATATATTAGCATGCTGATTGAGGATTGTTCATCTGTTCATCTAGCCTATTTCCATTCATTTATCCATCAATTGTAAAATATGTTTACAGACGATTCCAATTGTTTGGCTAACTATTTATATCTCTGGCATTGCATTAGTGTTTTTTTTACAAACTTTTTTCTCATCTTATTCTACAGAACAATGCCACGAGCACTATCTCATGTGTGGAGACATTTCACCCCATCCAATGCAGAAGGAAAGGCTGTGTACATTTGCAAATACTGTGCAAAGACCTATGTTAAGAATGACACAACGATGCAGAAGCGTATAGTCAAGTGCCCAAAGTTTCCTCAGGGCTCAAATCAGCCTATGACCAAACAAAATGTTTATATTTATGTCTGTATATGACAAGGTAAATACAGTTAGTATAAATTACTAACAACATATCCCGTTTATTCCCGTTAATTCCCGTATATTCCCGTTTATTCCCGTTAATTCCCTTATATTCCCGTTAATTCCCATGGAAAGTTTCCAACTTTGGATATTCCCGGAATTTTGCAACCCTACTGTAGAGTACTAAAACTGTAATCAGTTGTACGACGGAGGAGTATCTAAAGTGATGACTTCTGTTCTCGAGTCCAACTCGCTGCCACATTGAAGTTTCTCCCTGCACTGATCATATAAACCCACCTGGGGGAGATAGCTCGGCTAAGCCCTCTGTGATTTGGAAAGCCATGTGGTGGTGTATATTTAAACAGTAGCATTTCACAACTTTTGTTCATGAGGCCACGAGGGACGGAGATAAAGATGTTTGATGAGATATTTCCGTTTCACTGACAGCGTATATGACTTGTCGCGGCGTTTCCTTGTGAATGTAGCGTGGCAGCAGCCGGGCCGGAGGGGCCGTTCCCCCCCGTGGGCCTGTGTCTCTCTCCGTCTTCATGCCTGGCTTCGGACTTGGCGCTGGAGTCCGAGGGGGAGATTATCTGGCCCGTCTGCCTCCAGGAGCTCTCGGGGTTTGTGTCTTTGTGCAGCATTAGAGCTGGCTGGGAGTGCGCCCACCGAGGAAGGGGGAAATGTGTTTGACATACGCTCAGCGCACACGGTCGGGGAGGCTGGAACAGCAGGATACGATTAATGACCACAGAATAAGATTGTTACAATATGGCTTCCCTCACCCCCACCTTCTTCACCGTGGGGCTGTCATATTTCACAGACTTGCCGGCCTGTGTGTGTTTGCAATGTGTTTGTGTGTCTGTGTTGGGAAGGGGCCCTTTTATCCTCTCTTTTTGTTTTCTCTCTCTCTCTCTCTCTCTCTCTCTCTCTCTCTCTCTCTCTGTGTCTCTTTCTCTCTCTCTCTCTGTCTTTCTCTGTTGATGTGGGTCATTGATATGCAACAGTGCATTCCTGGATCTTACAGGAGAGCCCGTTCTCATGGTTATTGTGGAGTGCTTTGGCAGATTGGACACAGACACAGGTCCTTGGACTCTTGTTGTGGTCCGGCTTGGAACAGGAAAGCTGTGAATGTCGAGGTTAACACTCGAAAATGGAGAGTGAGAAAAAAACAAAAATAAAAATGAGTGAAAAGGTGCCCAGTTTGAATATTACAAATATTTTCCAATTAAATATAATTCACAACTGTAGAAAAATATGTTGCTTCCCAGTTTTGGACAAATTCTAAAAGTCTCTAAATCTGTGGCGATGTCTGATAGTCATCATTATAAGAGTCAAAGCGAGTGCAGCTGAAGCACTGGTTACGTATCAATTTGCCGTGCAACAATAATAACAAGCTTGGAGATTCAGGGGGAAAACAAAATAAATCTGGAGGCCAAATGTTGCCAGATTGTTGTGGTGGTCCGGAGGCTCCTTGGAGTGATCCTCGGGGCTTCGGGGTCAGTGGCTAACGTCCAAAAGGCCACAGGGGCACCGGTGTGCAGGGATACAGAGGGCAGGAGACGGCAGAGGAAAACCTTAACAAGGTGTCAAACAGGATTGTTGGATCTTTGCACATGTGCACATGCATAGCTGAACCTGCACTGTGATGTTTGTTGACACGTCTGGGAGAGAATTCTGAAGTTTTCACAGAGGAGAGAGGACATTATATCCGGAGGGGGGCATGATTTTTCCCAGGGTTAGGAACTGCGTCCCACTTGCTATTGGCCACCGCCAATAGGCCATCAAGGCCAATGAACGCCCAGCAGGCTGTGTTACCGGGGGCAACCGGTGGTAATAGAGTTAGGGGGGGAATTGCTATTCTGCAGTTTTATTCCGAGGCCTTTGCCGGGAATCTGCTGGGGGTTAAACCGATCAAAGATTGCAGCTACCAAGGAAACACAGAAATGTAGTGTTAAAAGACACAACTGAGCCAAAACAAGATGAGGTAAAATTCCTCTGGCAAGTTAAAAAATAATCTTTAAAACACTATGTCTTGCATTTCGAAGAGTTGGCTTTGCTGCACATGAAAACCAAATGTCTGCCTCCTGATTCTTCTCTTCCTGACGTCTCCTTGGAATTTCACAGCAAGTTACAGAGAGGAACTGGTGAAAAAGGAGAGTGAGAGAGAGAGAGAGAGAGAGAGAGAGGGAGAGAGAGAGAGAGGGGGGACTGGATGTACTGTCTGGCAGCTTTGGCTCTGTACTTGGGCACAGCGCTCACTCATTTATTGAAATCCCACCATGTGATCCTGCTTTAAAGGGAGAGATTCAGATTTCTCCCTCATCGAGCCCACGTCAGAGAGACACTTAACTGGCACCTTGTTCTCATTTCTTTCCCCCAGCGTCTCTTTCTCCAGATGTTTTGGCGACCTCTCCTCCCTCTAATCTGAAGAGACACAAAAACATACATGTAGTTCCAATAGAAGCTATAACATCTCAGCCTCTCCCTCTGCACTTAAGTAGAAATGTTGTGTTTCACGCTTTCAAACATGTGGCCGACCTCAGCGCCCTCACCATGTGCTCACCACACACACCTGCTCTCCCCAGTTGTCGCTCCATGCAAGGCATTATGGGAGGAATTGCTACTTAAGTGTTTTCTAAGCCCTCTTGGAAAAGGTTCTCCAGAGGTTTAGTTTTCGTTTTTTTACTATAGTTTAGTTAGGTTGAGTTTGTTTCACACAATTTATGCAAACCACAACCAAGACATTTTAAAAGATAGATCAGAAAACCTACAAAATCATATACAACCATATGCATTTTGTCTTTATACTGGTATTAAAGAGAAAATTGGAAAAAAATTAGTATAACATAAAAAAATACAGAGAGTGGTTGGGAATACAGCTGCCAAATTCATTTAAAATCTTTACATCTTGATGGCCTGCGTTAAAAGGGACATGTATGACCATCAAACAGATGCAACTGTCTGATAAGGAGTGGGCATCTGTAAAAGCAACTGCTCTCTAAAATTAGAGGCACATAAAAGCTTCCTGTAGAGAGTCCTCCTGCACCCAGTTTCAAAGTATTCCCTTCTGCTCACAATGAGGCCAAAACTGCTGATGCTTCAGAGGTAGTTGGAAAGCACTAAACTGCCTGTGGAGAAAATAATAGGGGCACGGAGCAGAACACCCCGAGCTCTGCCCAACCCCCCATCCCAGCACTGCTACCAATTAATGCACAAAAGAGACTCCACACGTAACTTTGTGAAAGTTGCAGGATGGGGGCACAAGCGATATGCAAAAATCCATTGCTTGCTGCAGAAAAGCTTTTTTTTATTTTATTTTTAAAGTGCATGCAGATTTAACTTTCACCATCACCTAGTTATGTGACCAGTCAGCTGTTTTGCTGCAGTGATCTGCCAGCGAAGCTTAAGCAGCGCATCACAAGACACTCGAATTGAGTTACTGCTTCTATTTATCAGTGACGTGATATTTGCCCTAATTTCTAACTGAACCTAATAATTTCCTCTCTCTGCTTAGCGCTCTGTGACAGGGCTCTGCGTGCAGGAAATGAGGCCGGTGAAGACCCCCATTTACCGTAAGGCATTCTGCCCATATTTCACGATTCCCCTTCTCCCAGAGGAGAAGGCCACTGAGATGAACCATGTCAGAGCACATGCTGGGACTGGCGGGGTCAACAAAGGAACAAGATTGAGAAACATAAGGTAGAATAAACCTACGGGCGACTAAACACACACACGACTATACACACACACGACTATACACACACACATAAACTCAAAGGAGCATGCAAAGCAGAGGATTGGAAATCGTGGGATAGAATTTTTAGTTTGAAAGATAAACATACTGTGTGTGACTCTGTGTGAGAGAGCCTGCAAGGTTGTGTGTGTGTGTGTGTGTGTGTGTGTGTGTCACTTTGTGTCTCCATGACAGACTGAGACGTTGTGTGTAATTAATTGGTTTACTGCCAGGTTAGGCACCGTCTGTCTCTCAGGAATCTGCATTTGGCCCTGAACTTTACTTTTACATGTTAGTCGAGGTATTAATTTATTTGGACACGGGATTAAGGCTTACTGGTTGTCCCGCAGATAGAATGGACAAACATGGGGGAGGTATGTTTGATATGCTGGGCCTGTAAGTAAAGAGATGGCTGCTGAGAAGTCGTGCACACACATACACTCCACCCTGTGTGTGCAACTCCTCCCAAATCTTCTACGCACATAGTTGTCCACATTGTTATCCGGCACTGGACGAAAGTCACAGAGAGTTATGACCAAAGCAAGAGAACAGAAACCTGCAATTCTGGGTATTTTATACAAAGTTGTAGTCGCAATAGAAGAACGCAGAAGCGAGGCTGTACAGTGTATAATCTCTATGTACAGTAAGGTACAGCAGCCACAGCTATACCTCAAGGATCAACTGCCAGAGCAAACAACCTGTCATCACATCCTCTGTGAAAAGAAATGTTCAGAGGAGATTTACCAGGTACACATGAAGCGGCAAAGACAAACTCCTCTGATCCTCTGGCTGGTTGGAACCGGAGTCTTAATCGGAGACAAATGTAGGTGGTTGGCAAATCGCTGCTTTTCTGAGGGAGAAGGGATGATGGCGATAAAGATAAGAATCCTTTGTTATTATTAAAAGTTTACAGACAAATCCATCATCTTATTCAGGCTCCTGGAAGCATTTATCTGGACTTGGTCTTGCTTGTATAGGAACATTTCCTGTAACTTTTTACTGTGACAGATTGGAGTCAGAGATGGCAGATTCCCACTTAGTGTGATTGGATGCATACTTTGGGAATGTTCCACCTGAGAACTAGAGTAGAACGGTGCTTGTTTTAAACCTGCCTGTCCAATGGGTTGTTTGCTTGGCCTGTTTTAATGCAGCTTTTCTCTAAAACTGTAAAAGTGAAGCTATCGCGTGTCCAAAACGCACCAAATCCGACTCTGCACTTCCTAGGCCTTTAACAAGAGGGAAGTCGATTAGATGACAGTTATACGAGACATAGACAGACAGACAGAGTTTTTTTAATTATTAGTTTGATATATAAATCAAGGAAATATCTTTGCATTTGGCATTGAGGCTAAAAACATCCCACAGCCTATGGGTTAACTCTGACCTGGATATCATCCACTGACTTCTTGTCTTCAGCACAAACCCACCCACTGCCAGCCCCTCGCCTACCTTCCTCCCAGACTGAGCCGGAGCTCACGAGGCCTCAGACACACTTAATGGGATTATGGTAATATAATTTTGTGACGCTGACCTCGGGCCGGTGCCAGGTTTCTTCCACATCCTCAGACAAAGGGCAGGGAGCTCACCAAGGGTTCCAGCAGGCCGGCCCAGCTCGGCCTCTTGGCACAGGCCGACATCCTCATGGGGCCGGGGCAAGATAGATGGCTACGGGGCAAAGTCTCACTTCCTAAGTCTCCTCCAGCAGTGAGCAGAATCCAACGGTGGCAGGAGGGGAGTGTAAACTTTAAATGCATATCATTTCCCAAGAGTGAGTAGCTGTATGTTCGTGTAATTCTTCTGATTTAATCACAACAATGACCAATATGCTTCAGGATGTAGGAAATGTGTCCGCCCTGTGCTCCCGACTTTAATCAGAACACGGTAGTTCTTCCGCCGAGGGTGTTGCTTCCATGGAAACGGCCTTGTGGTCAACTTGTCTCTCTGTGTGATTTAGCAGCGGTTTCCACTGGATGTGTCTTATTGGTTTAAGAGAGAATTTTATGGACTGGACAATTTAAAAGTCAGCGTGGGGGTCAATTCAAACTGTCCGTGCAGGTTATTTAAACCGAGGAATGATAACCAGTTTACCACAAGCCATAATAAACTCCTAAGTTAGGCAATAGTTTTACCTTGTTTGCAATATCAAACTGTCCTGAAATACATCAACACACAAAAGACACATACACACCCACACACACAGTCCAGTAATTAAAAGAGGTTGCTGTATGCTTGCAATATGCTCGAAGTGCTGTTCCTCTCCTTCTGTCTTATTCTACTTTATTGTGTATTTTAATGTTGTCCAGTCTCCGCGGGTGTGTATCACCAGATTTTTTTTCTCCTTTTCTTTTCCTCTTCCTTTTGCCTTCAGAAAGACCACCCATAGGGTTCGGAGGGGGCAGACGTCTCTGTGGAATAATAATGGGGTCGTCCTGGGAAAATTGCCCATGAAAAAAGGCCTGTCTGAAAAAAGAAAAAAAAGGAGAAGAGAGAGAAATTTGGTCTTGTTTCCGAATCCTTCTCGGAAACATTCATCAGGGCGCTCCTGCTGTTTTGGAGGGGAGCAGTCCCATCGCAGCCCATCCACTCACTGGCCGGGATACTCCGCCACTGCCAAGAGCCTCCGAGGCGAGGTCAGCAGGCTGGGGCGCACGCTTTAGAAAGACGTGTTTTTTTTACTTGGCTTTCCCTTTAATTTATATTGCGGCGGTCATAGGTATGTATTTTGAACAGCCTGTATATCGGCTGGTGACGGTTGTTTTGATATTTCTCATTATCAGAAGTCTTAATCTGAGAGCATCTGCTTTGGGACACGGCTGTAACTGTTATTATGTGTTAAATGTGTCATCGCATTCGGGTTGCTACTGGGCAAGGCGGTGTGTGTCCACAGGGAATCCCAACAAGTGAGTCACCGTGGTCTCACACAGCAAACGTCTCAACAGTGAGGTCGTTTCCTGAAATGATGCTGCATCATGTGACGTATAATTCTGATGAAACTCGCTGAAAGTGTTTATTGTGTTCCGTTTTTTTTTGTTTCTTTTAGGACAGAGCAGCAAAATTATACCACATATCAGTATTAAGTTAATTTTATTTTTATTCACTCCTTCCTCAATGCTTGTTATTCATCTTATTAGAAGTTAATGAGCAAACACGCTGGGTTCTTCTCTAAATCTAGTTGGGATCATATAGAAATATCAAAAGTTCTGCCTACTTTTTTATTCTTATTATAAGGATTTTATTCTTAATATTTTAGAAGTGATCTTATGCACTTGTGGTTAGTTTTTTAACAGCTGGACATTTCACATTCCCCATGCAAGCAAAAAATGCTGCCAAAAAACGCAGAATAGAACAATCCAGCTCAAACCTTCTGGTCATTCTCTGAAGCTGGAGGATGATGGACTTGTGTTTACAGGAGTTTATTTTCCCCCCTATTTGCCAAACAGAAATTGTTAGTTACAGCTAAACTTTCAGGCCAAATTATGATCTGTATTATTATATTTTGCTGTATCTCTCTGCACGTTTTTACTGCCAAACGTTTGAGTGGCATCAGAGTTTGAATTAAGTGTTTTCCCCTGATTCCCCTCACATTGTTTCCCCTGATAATCTGACGTTTCAATTAGTTGAGTAATTCCTTTTTTACAATTCTCCTGAAAATGACGCAGCGTGTTCATATTTCACTCGTGTCAGTCAGGAACACGAGGCCTTGCTCTGAGAGACAAAAACAGTGAATTAATACGATTCTTCTGTCCTTCCCTTGTGACCCCCCGCTGCCTCTCCTTCCTGTTCCCCCCCCTCCCCAGGCTGTCACTAACCGGCCTCCCTTTGCCCTCTCTGGCCCTGAGGCTCTGCCTGCTAGCTCGCTGCCGCGCTCCGGGTCTGAACCGCTGGAGATCCGGTGATGGATGTGCCTCGGGGGGGCTCTCAGTGGGAGGTGGGCTCAGAGCCTCACACACACACTCACTGTCAGAGGGAGAAACTTCAGGCTTCATATTTAACCAGAGGCGATGGAGGAAAGTCTGCCGGAGTAACGATATCTCGTCATCAGCACAACAAGCCTAAATATAACTTTGTATTGACAAGCGTTATTTTATTGTTTTCCTATTTTTGCCATTTTAATCAGATGATATTTCCTAAAAGCAGCAGTGGGAGCAGTTTTTAAGCAAAGTACACAAAGGAAGCAGAGATAAAGAAAGGAGATTATAAACAACCTCAGACTTTACAAGCCATTAAAACAAATAAAGTGATGAAACGTTTTTTTATTGTTTTAACTCCACCACATGAGTGATTGTGTCATTATTTAAATCAATAAAGTTCAATTGTGGATGCCAACTTCAAACCACAAATCTAACTGTCGATATCCTGCTGATACATGTCCTCAGTGTGCGACTGTCAGTGAATTGCATGTAGTAGCGTGTGCTGCAATTGTGTAATTTCCCATTTTATATGTACCCACATTCCCACAGCTTATACTTCTCATAGTTACTGTTTTCCACATTCAACAAATACCAGAGCGTGTGAGAGAATTGCAAATTCACATTTTTACGTATTGATAAAATACCGTACAAACCAAAACAGCACAACTTCCCTTTACAATATAAATTAATTTAAAACTTTAACCTACAAAAACACTGATGAAGTTATATTTATATTTAAATTTGTACTCAGGTTTATTAAATCAAACCGTGTCAGAATTGATTTTCCAAGGAATTAATCTTTCCTGTTCTATTTATGCAATAAAAAAAAAACTTTTTGGATGGAGTCACACAGACTGGCCATATAATGAGAATGGTAAATGATTCTATTAATGTCATCAAAACAGTGGTTATTGATTTTATTCTTTGTCACATTTTAAAATTTGATTCGAAGGAAGACAATGATGTTTCTGGTCCGAGTATGAAAATCATATTTCCATATTTGTAAGCAGTGTAGTTGTGTTGAGCCACATGTTTACTGAAGCCGTGTATGATGTGAAGTGGTTAGTTAAGGAGTCGAGATAAAAAAAAAAAACTATCCAGTCATGTGGGTGGCAGAGAAAGGTTCAGTCCGGTTGACGTGAGGAAAGAGACGTCATCTCTGAATGGGCCTCGGATTTCAACACAAAGCTATACTACCTGATTGTGTTTACACTGTCACTGATTTATTAAGGGCCCGCTCTATTCCTATATTACTTGGCCAGTAATGAATAAACAATATGCAACGTCGGGTTTGTTTCTTTAAGCCGTCGTGTATACAGGGCGGGGGGGGAGGGGTGTGGACATACGTCTTCTCAACAGGCCGTGGCAAATAATGGACCTGTGACCTCATGGTCTGAGAAGCCAGGGGCAACAACTTCACTTCATCAAACCGCCGCGACAGGTTGACTCTGTGACTTTAAAACAAGCGTGTTTATTTCTGTTGTTTCTTTGAGCGTACGAGCTGGATAACGACTTCTCCAAAGTCATTCCACCTCAATATATAACGCCGTGGATTCGCTGGTCTGCTGAGCAGTCAGTGGAATAAACCTCACTGATCTTATTGCTGTGTGTGCATTGCACCACACAGCCGTGAACAACATATAATACTGACTGAATAATAAGAAGAATTAATCGCACAAGAAGATCACATATTTCTCAGTGTTTTGTTTTTATTGCAAACAATAGAATACAAAAGATAAGCTTTTAAGACAATGGCATGTTTACCTAGAGGGAAACTGCATTAAGAAAAGATGACAAAAGAAGAACTAATGATACAGAATATAAAATGAGGAACACAACTTTTTTTTTTTTTTCAAAACCAAAAAGTATCCTGTGGATTCCAGCAAATTCTTTACAAAAACGGCCACGGCTTCCATATACATTAATTCATTTGTTAGAGAGAAAAGACAGAAGACTTCCAGTTTTTCTTTTTTTAAGAGAAAGACTTATCGTGTAATTATAAGTAATCTGTACATAACTAGATCATGAATAAAGGAAACTTTAATACGGAAACATTTACAAATGATAAATAAACAAATTTGTACCACATACGTCAGCCGCTGTAAGCTGCTGCTGAATTAAAAAGATAATTGCAAATAGTTATTTTCAAATAAAATTTATGCTAAAGAATAAATTAAGAAAAAAAAAAAGGTTAGGAAAAAGGCTGTGGGAATGACAGAAGTACGCCAGACTCAGACCCGCTGGCTGCTGAGGAGAGTCAGGTAAATGCTCACTTCCTGTATTCCCCCTCAAACAGGAAGTCAGAACTATGCTGTGGTTTTGACACTGCAATGCCAGTGGACTTAGCCGCTCTAATGTGGCTCCAGAGGCACCAATGGTATCAAGGCAGTACCCAGATAAAAGCAAGCATTGCTCAGTTACGTCTAGCAACACGGTAAGGCCCCTAGTAGAGTTACATGGCACCTGCTATAGCGTTTCCAACACAATCGTTTGAGCTAAAGCAAAGAACGAGAAGTATAGAACATTTGACTAATCCACTGATGACACAGTCATATCATGGCCAAACAATTCAAACCTATTTCTAACGTGCATTGCTCAAACCTTGCATCTCACGGGAATTACAATATCGTATGTACAGTACAAAAGTTCAAAGCAGAATGAAGGCTATTATAAGATGGCAGTGTCAGTAAACAGACGTTTCTTACTTCCTGTACGAAAAAATACACCAGTGAGAAGTAAGGCCACTGAGGGTGTTTGGACTCGGCACTCGTGCTCCTATAAAACGTGTGCGACCTTCGAACGGTGACGATGAGGATGCCGATGACACCGATTACCGAGATGAGGATGACAAGAGCAGAACACATACACAGTACATACTAAAATATTTATAACCAGTATGTCCTCACAGAGGATTTAGAGTTTTTTAAAACATTATATCTAAAAAAATATAATCACAATTCCAACCAATACAAAAAGGCACTGTTGTGAGCCAATCCAAAGATATATTTCAGTACTATAAAAAAAAGTCCTTGTCATGTTTTTCTGTTGGCAATGCACGGGGGGGTGGGGGGGGTGGTGGAGTGGCGGCGCCAAGGCCACCGGGCAGAGAGAAGTCTATGCGTGGGGGGGGGGTGGGTGGGGGGGTGGCGGGTGTTGTACAGTCAGTGCTGAGGCTGCCTCTTCACGGCCTGGACAGCTGTGTGTAAATGGGCTGCTGCTCCCAGTGCTGCGGACTGTGGGTCTGGGGAACAGAGGGCACTCCGGTGGTGTCGGCGATGGGGGTGTACATGGGCCTCTGGCTGGGGCTCATGTAGCTGAAGGTGGAGTACAGGCCGGAGCCCTGGGCGCCCGCGTGGCTGTAGTAGGAGTTGGCGCCGCCTTGGTGTTCGGAATAGTCATACTGTGCTCTGGTGATGGACGGGTAGGAGGAGGCGCTGTAGTGCTGCAGGTTGAAGGAGCCGTAGGTGACGTGCTGGGGGGAGCCCTGCTGCTCGCTGTAGTGACTCGGGCTCAGCTGCTCCGTCTTGATCTGGGTGGTTCTCTGTTGACCCTGCTGGCCCTGCTCGCCCCCTCCTCCGCCCAGGGTGGTGAGAGAGTGCTGCTGCTGCTGCTGCTGCTGCTGCTGCTGCTGCTGCTGCTGCTTGGACATCCACGAGTGAGCCCCGACGTTGGCCGCCTGGCCGACGGAGGAGCTGCTGATGCCGTAGCTACCGGTGTAGCCGGCCTGGCCCGCTCCGGCCCCCCCGGCGTGGCTGTGAGGCGGCAGGTACTGGTCGAACTCGTCCACGTCAAAGCTCCCCATGTTGGAGATGACCTCGCTGCTCAGCTCGCCAATGTCCACGGCGCCAAAGTCGATGTTGAGCTGGCGACTGGTGCCCTCCTGGATGGGGCGGCCCTCACGCTTCAGGTCGACCTTGCTGGTGGGCAGGTCTGTCTTGGGGGTGGTGGGGGGTGTAGGTGGGCCCTGGGATTGACCTGGTTAGAAAGGAAAACACAATATGGTGAGTTCACAGTTAAAATACATTTAAAAAAAAAATCTAAAAACTATTTTAAAAGTATTTCCAGCGTGAAGCACTAAGCTCAATGGTGACATTAAATGTAAATGCTTGTAGGAGGCGGAGCTTGTGGGCACTATTCTGACAGGTGTATTTACATGATGCTTGTAAAAAACACTAATCATTAATCATAGACATTGACAGGTACAGTTCAAGGCCCTAAAGTAAAAAACGAATAAATTGTAGAATAAAGGCATATAATAATAATAATAATAATAATAAAAATAAAATCATTTGTTTTCTTTAATTCTATCTCCTCTTACCTGAGTGTTCTCCTGGGGAGTGCGCCTCGCCCATGCTGGACGCCGGGGAGTCGGCCTGCTGCAGAGCCTTGAAGATCGCGCCGGGAGATATGTGCGTTTGCTCTCCGTCCTCCGGGTCGTTCTGTCCGTTCTTCACAGACTTCCTCCGCCTCGGCTGGTACTTGTAGTCGGGATGATCCTTCTTGTGCTGCACTCTCAGGCGCTCCGCTTCCTCCACGAACGGACGCTTCTCGACCTCGTTGAGCAATCTGAAGATGGGGGGGAAAAAATCAAAGAGAATTGTTTTTATTAGAATGAATCGTTGATTGAAGAGAATGTTACATTTGAGCGTTAATTGTTTCTTTATCAGTCGTCAGCAGGAGGCAGCTACAAAGTTTGAATATGAGTCAATGCAATTTCTTGGAATTGAAAAAACAAAGTTCTGACCTCAATCCCTACACCAACAAATAAAATCTATCTTTCCCAGATAAAAATGCATCTCGAAAATCATTATTACTAATCTGCACAGACTTGAAACAGCAGGCAGGTGGTGCGTAAAAAGCGCACGGTGACGCGTAAAAGGCGCACGGCAAACTTGACTATGAGTGCAAGGAGAACTTACCTCCACAGTTTGCCCAGGGTCTTGCTGAGTTCCGCGTTGTGCAGATGCGGGTACTGGTCGGCCAGCTTCCTCCTGGCCGCCTGTGCCCACACCATGAACGCGTTCATGGGTCTCTTGACGTGAGGTTTGTTTTTGCTGGAGCCGTTTACGCGCACGGGCATCGGCACCAGGGTCCAGTCGTATCCCTTCAGCACCTGGGACACCGCGTCCCGGATGCACACGGGGAACTTCTCCTCCTCGCCCTCCTTCTTGTACTCCGGGCCCAGGAGGAGGTGGTTGTCGATGGGCCGGTGGTTCTCGGTGTCCGAGCCGGAGCCGGACGGGCAAGGGGAGCCCGCGGAGTCCTCGGACATGCTGGGGCTGGGCGCGTCGGAGTGACACTTCTCCTGTTCTTCTGTCATCTTCAGGTAAGGGTCGAGGAGATTCATGCGAAACGAATGGAAGGAACCGAGTATCACAGATAAAAAAAAAAAAAGAGGAGGAAAAATCCCTTTCTTTCTAAAATCCAAGCTGCTGTAGCCCAGAGACTGCGGATGACAGTCTGTAAAGGGCGCGCAGCTCGAGTGGAGAACCTGGATCCTCAAAGGGCAAAAACGGAACAAAAAAGCCAAACAGAAGAAAAAAAAAAGTTCTGGATGCTCCTTTGACTTTTACGCAGACTGAGGAGGCGAGTTGCTCTGATGCCTGACTCTGGAAGTGTGACTTGGAGGAGAACTGAGAGGAGAGACGCACTCTTGGAGGATGGCTGAGGAGTCTAGGGACACAGGAGGCGCTGCCTGGATTTATGTTTCACGGCGAGGAAGCGATTGGGGGAAACTTTTTGGAGGCGGGGACGTAATCTGACTCTGCTCCGGAGCGCTCCTGCAGTCAACAACAGGGGAAAGCTCGTCCAGCGAGAACAAGTGTGTGTGTCTGCCTCCAGAAACTCTGCTTTGACTGAACATTAAACATTTAAAACTGGAGGATTCGAAGTTAAAAAAACAAAGTTAAAAAAAACACATGATACAATTTGTTTTACAATAATTATCCCATGTCTAAATAAAGGAACATATATATATTACAGCTACTGGTGTGGAGGGAAGTTAAAAGTAAGTTTTGCCAATGATCACAAAATCAAATCCGTATTATTGACATTACAATATTCACTAAATTATATTTTCTTCTGTGAATTTCTAAAGTCACACATTTCTATTGCAGACTGTATTATTGTCTTCTTTTTCTTTATAGGATTTGCATAGTTTATTTAAACCGTATTGAAATGACAGGCAATTCCAAGCATGTACAACTTGAGTCCAAGTTGGCAAATAAAAAAGAATACATGTTGAAATGCCTCCATCTTAATTCCCTCGTTCACAGCTGAATTCATCTTCGTGCTGAGTTTACTTTTCTCTGAGCAACAGCCTGATAGCTGGATACAACTGCTTCAATTAGAAATAAGAGCTGTAAATACTTTATAAAAGTTTCAAACCTTAAATTAAACTCGTCTTTAACAAGTGTTATTTATGTTAGAATAGACAGTGATGCTTGTTAGTGTCTGTTTAAACGCGGACACTTGTCTGAAATGTTTGTTGGATGAAGTCGTTACGGAGCAGAAGCCTCCCTCACATCAGCTCTCTCTGTGCTGCAGTGACCACATGGACCAATAGGGGGAGACAGCGGTCCAGAAACTTGAGAGCAACATGTGTGCGGGGGCCGCGGGGACGGAGACAAAGTCCGAGGGGATTTCAAAACATATTTCCCACATTTAAATCCCCTATTCACATTTATACTTTAAGTCTTCCTCTTTCCGGCTAAAAATGTCATGTTACAAACGAGAACAAGAATATTACAAAACGAAAAATATAAATAAATAGGTGCTGTTGGGAATTTTATCAAGAGATGTGACTTAATTCTAATCAAGAATGTCTTTGAGCATCAACGGTCATTCTGTTAACTCAAGATTTAGGTAATTGACATTGTTTTAGTGATTTTATTTATTTACAAACAGCACAACTTATACAAATAACGACAGTAACAATAACAGTAACATGTGTAACCGTATGTGTATGTTATTAAATATTATACAACATATGACACAAATCATTTTCCTCAATGAAGCCGTCAAACCATTGTGACTGTACAGTCCATGAAAAACTGGAATGAAGCAAACATGTTTGTTTTGCAACACTCAAATCTACTTGGCTGGATTTGCTCCAACACTTGTTGTCGGTGCACAAAGGACACTTTGTTGGGAGAGTTCAGTCACTATAATCCATGGATTCAGTTTTAGAAACTAAATCCCACTGTAAGTTTATGAGTCCATATTTAGCCACGGGAAGATTGAAAGTTGTTCACTATTTTAACCATAACCTTTAATAATGATTTTGTCTACATCATAATGATTGTATAAGAGGACAAAAGTAGCAGTACTGTTTGTTAAGATTAATAGGCACACACATGCATGAAATGGTACTTATTAATAAAGAATATTTTTTTTAAGTAAAGCTTTATATATATAATGCTTATTTATTATTTTGTTAATATCAATCACAGAAGAAAACTTTAAAATATAAATAAAAGATTCCAAAAAGACACACATCATAAATAAACAATGTTTTTTTGTCTAAATAATTCTCTTTCATCGCTAAAAATAGATGCTCTACTATGAAGATAATCTTTCTACATGGATGTAGGTGCTGGTTTGAGGTTTCCAGTTACATTAAAGCCTTCCAGTCTTTCCTGACTGGGACATTTTCATTAAAAATAGCCTGATCTGTCTGTCAGGTAGATGAACCTGCTATTTTTTGCTCCTTGTCTAACTGGTTGACTGGTGGCTGTGGCAGTCTGCCCCTGTCAGGGACTTCCCCCCCCCACGGAAATGCTGTTCCTCCAAAGTTCACGTTGGAGAGAAAGAGACAGTAGATGAAGATAAGGCATGCACGTTAGTTTTGTTTCATCGCCACTAGATAATTACGCTGATTTAATAAGATTATTCTCTGAACTTGGACAGAAAACCTTGATTTATTTCCCCCAATATCTTATATTATACCATAAGATTTTTTTAAACACACCACAGTGAATATTTGTTTAAAATTTTCTGATTTTTTTATTTGGTGGGTCGTGGTAGGGGTGAGGAGGCCTGGTGTCGTTTGAGAGTTTCCACTCGGAGAGGCAGCTGCTCTCGACACACAGAGGAGGAAACTGGCTGATGGCTAACACCGAGGCATCAGAGGTGTGGTCGGGCATGTTCGCGCCCCCGCAGTGCTGACTGCAGAGGGTCCGAGGTGCCCTGCAGACTGACTTATGGTCGATCAAGGGAGTGAGTGTGTGTGTGTGTGAGAGGGTGGGGGGGGGGGGAGCCACACACACAGGTCCTCGGGGGCCAGGCTCACAGCTCAAACAGGGAGAGCACCCGCCTGCAGGCCGAGCGGGTCTTGGGAAACTTCTCAGCTTGACTTCGAGCCGTGGCGTCAAAATGTTGAGGCAAACACTGAAGGTAAACTGCCAAATCATGTCTTCCACCTTTTCGGGCTCTCTCAGATTCCACTGTAAATGTTTGAGCAGAGCACCCTCCACCGCTTTTCTTTAAAAAACAAAAAAACAGAGTTGTGTATGTAATGACGTGTCAGAGCAGAAAACGTATGAGTCTTTGTTTTAATGCCATTCAAGTTCAGAAAGGTTTAAGTGCACAAAGGACATTTAGGATTTTAACCAAATATCTCGTTGAAATCACAAATACGGACGACTTTGCTTGAAATTCATTAAAATTGTGTTTAAATGATCTGTAGTGAGAGTTTTTAAAGAATTAGAAGACTTCACGAGGTGATGGATAGTTTGGCAGCGCCGGAGGAGGCCGAGCTTCAAGCGCTCACAGCCGGTGTGACACCTGCCCGAGACTTTCCGCAACTAACGCCAACTGCCCCAGACACGGCCGAGGACTGCAAGAGGGAAGACTGGGAAAATCCTCTGGACGAACCATTTGAACTTTCCTTTTTCCGGAAGCCTCCACCGTCCCTCAGTTTTGCGTGTTAGTTTCTTTAAAATGTTTATCACCTTTTGGTTTGCAGAACTGTACCCTCGCTCGCCCACTGTCGTCGGCGGCGGTGGTCTCGCCCGGGAATGGGGTGGGGTCTCCCCCAGGTGTTTGCCTAACCAGATCAGAGCACTCTGGTCACGGGCAACTGTTGACACATGGCATTTTGCAACGGGTAAAGTTTAAACAGGACTTATCAAGGCCCTGACACCCTCAGATGGATGAGCTTCAATTCTCCGCTGTGACTCTCTCACACCTCCCTGATATCCCACACATGACCACAACAGCTCCCAGGGGCTTCAGCAGCAGCACCGAGGGAGTGTGTGTGTGTGTGGGGGGGGGGGGGGGCGTGCATGCAGACACTTGGAATCAACCTCAGATGAGTTCTGTATCCCTTAAAAAAACTGTAAGATTTAATAACAAGAAGAAAACAAAACTACTTTCCAGTGTGATTATTTATTGACTTGGCAGTTGTCGCCTCCATCATCATTTCAAATCAGGATCAGATAAGGCATGAGACGGCTCAGCCATCCCCTGAAGAAACAGATGTATTTTCCGGCCTTCACCCCTGGGACCAGCAGTGTGTGATAACTCCTGCCGCACGCTTTCTTGTATATCTTCTCCTTTCTCCGGCCTCCTCTGGAGATAGTGCCCCTGTAATCTCGGCCTTATCTGCTCCGGGCTTCTAGTAAACCGAAACGCATTGGCCACTCATTGATAGTGTATCTGCCGGGAAGGAAATACACACTGATCTTGGAATGCAGTGGAACCAATAGTTCTTGATAAATGTCAGTGTCATAGTTTTCCTGTTTAATAGTCAAACCGAAACCATAATAAAGCAGAATGTTTTTAGTTCACAGTAGCAATAGATCAACAAAAGAACTAAAGGAACTATTTATTTTCCTCTAGTGGAATTCTTCTTTTCTTAAAACCAAGTCGTGGCCACCACCACGATTCAGCCTTAGATATCTAAGGCTGAATCTAGGCATACTACCATCCATGGCAGTATTAAAGAGAGATATATCAACGACTGTACTATTTTTGAAGTAATCTAAATAGACAGTAGGCAAAGTCAATGACGTAGTAGACCAGTGAAGTATTGGGAATATATAGGATACACTCAGAAGGTACTTTTAATACTTAAAGTATGTTTAAAAGTGAGTATTTCCTTTCTTGCTTTGCTCAAGAAGAACATTTGATGTGGTACTTTTACTTGAGTACAAACTTTTACCTCACTGAGAACTTTCTCCCCCCCTGTTGAAACCTTGAAAAGCCACTGGCATTGAACAGAATCCAAATATCCCCCCCACCTTTCTGACAGATCACCTGAAAAAGCTCTCATATTGAACTCTGCTGAGTGACTACAAGCTCCCTCCCATGCCTTCAGGTGATGTGACCTCAGAGTCCGTTTAAAAGACAATGAAATAGTATCAAAAGCAGGGTGAGATCCCAGCAGGTCACTCTCCTGCATTTCCACTAATAAGGCCTGAGCTGTAATTACGCCCGAATGACAATGGCTCATTGTCAAAGTGCTGACAAAATGGAATGACATAACCCGGCAGAGGCCGATACTGCGCTCTCGTCTTCATCGAGGATCCTCTCCACAGAGAACAGGTGACGGGTACGAAGCAGCAGAGGAAAATACACTGATCTTACAAAACTTCCACTCGACGATTTATTTTTAACAGAGAGAGAGACATTTAGAGGCTTAAAGCTAAACCCTGACTCAGGTCATCACACTCTCTCACTGCAGCTTCACTCACTATGACATGCATCATTTGACACCTATCAGACAGCAGATAAACATTGCAAAGATTTTTATCGAAAAATTATAAACCAATGAGGTATGTTGACCCAAAAAACAAGAAAAAACTAAACTAGTACTCACATTCCTCCTTGTGAAACCACATTTATGTTCCCTGGATCCAGACTTTTATTTGCATCTGCACCACATTTCACACGCACACAGATAAATATCAGTTTTCTAAACATGTGTGATTCCCTTCTCGTGCATGAAATCAAAGAAAATGGGGAAAAATGCATAAGAATTAAATACTTCTGGACCCGCCCCCCTGATAAGGATCAGCATCAGAATTTAATGGGACCTTCTTTGGGTTGTTCCCCACCCCTCCACAATATGTCTTTAGAATATGTGGTAGATTTAGTGTAAATCCTGCTACTAAACAAACCAAAAAAAGACGAAAACACAACCAATGGTAAAGATAACTAAATTTCGACTTTTCTCTTAACTTGTCTTTCTTTTTCTGTTTAAAATGCTGCTGAAGAAGATATTTAGATATTGTTAAAATTAGTCTTGAAGTTTTTAATTTTATTTCATTTTATTTTCAAACATACAGTTCCAACAGAACAGAGCTTTTTCTTCCAGATCTCTTAATAAATGCCAATAAATATCTCCCTTAATATTGTTTGTCACCAGTGTTGTTCTGATTTACCATTAACACTCTAAAACCCATATTTAAACATGTACTTCTTTCTGATAAAAACAATCATCCCAGTTTCCAGTTGTTTTTCTTCCTCCACAGTCTCGAAGCTCAGGTTGTTTTCAGCAGATACTCTGTGTTTAAGCTGTGAAACTCTCTTCCGTCATGGATTCTTGCACATTCGTGTCTGGAGCGTGTAGCGCTGACTCAGGCTGGCTCGACGGTACTGGCTGCTCCCTGGCACCACTACACATGAAACAAAGTCACATCCCCAGCTCTGGGGTGATGTCAGCGTGCACGGCACCTCTGCCTGCACACAGAGACACCCTTCACAAAGAGGCTGTATTCACCCGGGGTCTGGTCCACACGTAATGGAACATTCAACCCTCCTCCCGCCTCCGTACCTGTTTCGAGCATCAGGTAAAAAATGAGGCTATTGTTGTCGCCTGCGGTTTCACAACCTAAAAATAAACATCGACGCGTTTCCTCACCTCGGCTGCTATTGTTGACATTTGTTTATTTTTAGCTCACGACAATTCTCCTCTGTCATATTAAAGCCAGAACAGGTTTAATCGACAAAATCAGACCAGACATATTTAGAAAACATCCACCTACTTTGGCATAATTCTACAAATCCCTGATGTCTTAGGTGTCTTTTCTTTTTCTTCTTCTTCTGCCAGACTTATCTCCCTGCTTTTCTCCTGTTTCATTATCCTCCCACCTTAACCTGGGCCTTTCAGCGCGGCTCATTTGTCGGGTTGACCCATGAAAAGGGCCATTCATTCCCCACAGTCACCGTGATACCAGAAACACAGAGTTAATGAAAGAGTGATGATATCTAATCACCTTCCAGAGGATAGCACCTGCATCGGATGCCAATGGCCCGAACCTGTGCTGAATGGCCACAAGCGGACAGCCTGCAGATGTACTTCCTCCTCGGCGCTCGGCAGCGACCACAGTTGAACCTTTGATATCACTTGTTGCGGGGGGGAAACAGGAATACCTTGTGTGGTCAGGCAGATCCAGTCCTCTTAGGTGTTTCTACTGGGGATTTCAGCATTAGACCGTGGCAATGGGATTAATACTTTCAGAAAGGGCAGGGGTGACATGAACAATGGCATACTTCAAGGGCTTTAAAACAGTGTCTTGTTACAATGGAGAGAGCCAAGGCTATTCTGGATAAATCCTCTATCAGGGCGAAGGGGAAAAGAGAAGGTCAACAAACTGCATTGAGTGACACTACACTGTATGAAAAGATTTTTTTATCTTTATTAAAATGAATTCAGACTTTTTGTTGAAGCCTATTTTAGGATCAGTGGTGCTTTGTCCATTATCACTGATTTAATTTCCAAGTAGAAGAAGAAAAATAAACTTTAACTTCTTCCATTGATCTGAATGTGTGTGAGAATTAATGTTTGACCAAAAAGCAAATGTACATATGCAGCTTAAACCCTCTGGAGCCTGTCTACTCATTGAGCAAGTTATAGCAAATAGATGAATGGATATTATTTAGGCCTATATATCATATATAAAAACAACAGTCAGAGCAAGACATATTTTTGAAAATGTGAAATATTGTTTTTTTTCATTGATTAAAACTATTGGGACAGTTTAAAGCCTACAGTACCATTATTTAAACATTTAATGCACAATAATAAATAAAATGTTATGAGAATATAAATAGAATATTTCTGAATAAAAAAACTCCACCCAGACACATTTTAAGGTGGTTTATCGAAATCTTTGATCAGTTAAAACAACGAACATTTAAATAGCAGTAAATACATAAAGCTAGTCTTTAAACCTGAGGTAACAGTCATTCACCATAATAGTGGCTTTCTCCTCGGCCTCAACCACCTTCCATGTTTTCATCTTTTCTTTTTTTCCTCCCTTTTCGCTGTCTGACGATCACTTTGCGGCCCGATCAGGGGCCAGAAGTGAAGACAGGGAGAGACGTTGGGTGAAATGGTTGCCAAGCATAACACAGCGCTCGGGGTCCGCGTGTGTCTCCCCTCTCTCCTTCCTGCATCTCCTGCTCCAGCTCCTTTTCGGGTGCTCCTGTGTCCAGGCTGGCTCAGACACAGCGGGGAAGCTCCATCTAATTGGAGCGGCCCAGCGGTGGTGGCCCCAAACCTCCAGGAGCCAGGCTCGTGCGTTCTAATGTTACGCTCGGAGGAAATTGTCCTGCACTATTTCCTGAGATCCAATATTCAAGCAGCTTGGTTACCGTTCGTGGTGGGAATAAAAAAACTGGAACTGGTTTATTAGATTTGCTGCAGAGCTCAGTGCCGTCCTGTTATCTGTAGCTCGCTGTGTCCAGGCACCAGACTGGGGAGTTCACTGCAAGTTACAGAGTGGGTTTTTCTGGAATATCATTGAGCACAAATTGCACTAATCTAGTTGGTGTTAACGTTTTACAAAGTTGTGCAACAGTGTCTTAAATGTGCCTGCAGAATAGAACATGGTGCTGTACTTTCAGGTGACTTGAACCATGATGACAGGACGTATATATGTCATAGAAAAGCCTTTAGGTCGCCTCCTACATTGACACAAAATGGATTTTATGAATCTAAATCACGTGATTCAAACCACATAACAGAGACTTTGAGCTCCGACTGTGGGCAAACCATCCATGTGTCATATTTCAGACTGGATTTTTCACTGTATACTGTTGGCGGCTGTTACTTTGAATCTATAGGAAGTTCAGAAAGATGCATAGCTGAGGTTTTGTCCCGTTTCTCACATCCTACGCCCCGTCTGGGCGACACACAGCCTCTGACTCACCAAACGGGTTATCAGGAAGCTGTGACCCTCTGTATCGCACACTCTGTAATTAAACATCTAGAGTTACACTGCACCTACACCTCAGTGCACTCCTGTGACCTGAAACTGTGGCTTCAGCGCACCTCAGCCCCGGTTGAAGTCGCTCACTGAGGCCTAACTCTAATAACGGGTGTCTTTGGCCACGCGAGGCCTTTGAGAGAGCAGAGCCGCCAGAAGGAGCAGTGAAGAATAAAGCCGGGATGGTGAGCATGTCGGGGGTGTGTGTGTGTGTGTGCAACGTTTTGTCAGTAAGCACAATCCGGGTCTCTTGGGGCACCACTTAAAGTCGTGCGTGGAACAGGAGCAAGTCTGAATGTTCCTCACCGGCCTGAAGATCAGAAGCCAGCGGAGGGAGAGGGTGCAATACAAGGAGCGAGCGATTCCCTCCGGAGGCTCGAGTTTACAGGTGAAGGTGTCGGCTAATGGCGAGGAAAAACAACAACATGGAAAAATGAAAGAGAACTTGATCCGGAGGGGGGAGAAGTTCAGAATCATTGTTATGTTACTGGAGCTGAAGACAGACAATTTAAGTATCATATCAGAATCATCTTTATGAGGACTGTCATCTGGCCTTGAGGTGGCATTTGAGTCCTAAAGAGAAGTTATTGCTTTTTTGTAGATTTCCAGGCGTACTTTGAATTGAAATAAGATTCAAGCTTAAATACCCAACGTACTTTATAGACTCTGATTTACCTTCGGACTACTTTCTACGTCGGGAGCCAGAATATAAGAGAGCATTAATGTGGAAATCCCAGTTTCAGGCGTGACTGGGTAGACTCTTTGTCCTTGGTGGTGACAGGACATACACAGCCACCTCCTCAACAGGCGCCAGCTGATTTTTATCACTTCTGAAAACTGACTCCACTTCCCCAACCTCCCGGCGCTCTGGGGTTCTATATACATTTCTTATTGACACAAACGATTACAGGTAATTCTGCGTGGGCTCAGTCCCACTCTGCCACATTGTTTTTACGAAAATAAATATTTCTTCCACCATTACTAGCTCCCGAAAATAACCAGTGGACACTGATCTATTCTGGGTAACGTTTTAGGGTTTGCTCAGTTTGTTTTGACATTCATCATCTGACTAATGCATCCAGCGTCAAGACGTTACCTAATGTATTTTAGCGATGTAAAATGTTATGCCTCCAGGTTTCTGTCAGGAAATGCAAACAACATTAATTCACGTTTACGCTACATTGATTAAATATGTTTGTTATGGCAACTATTTTGTTTCCATAACACAGGCTGCTTATGAATATTAATCAACTAAAGGTTAATGTAATCCCCCAGCTGTACTTGCCCGGCATCCTGGAGTAAATCTGGATTCCATCAAGTCCTGTTTAGTGCGCTACAGAAAATACACTCTCCTGCGCTAATGGTTTTTCTCTTCACGAGTGAGTTTTATGAAATCAGACCTTCATTACATTCAATAATAACAGGTTCAAATCCTATTGGAGGACTTTGTAGTGTTAATCGTCCGCTGAGAGGTTTGTCTGCTTGGAGGCTGGAAGTTGCAGGCTGGGACAGATGTGGTGGATCTTGGTGCTTTTTCTCTAATCGCTGAGGTTTGGCTGATCTGCAGGTTACCAGTGTGGGCGATGCCGTCTTTCACACGTCAGGAGAGTCAGCACAAATGACATAATAATGATCTCATCCCTCTGCAGCCATCCCAGATGACAGCCAGCCTATTTCTCTGTTTCTGTCATCTGGGTAATCACAGAGAAAGTTGCCATCATAGATACTGCAAATTATATGATGGGCTCTTTCAGGACACGGAACCAGTTTTATTTTTAGCAGCTTAAGTTTTAATCGATAGTTTGCTCAGTTGCTTTTAAGTAAAACATGTTCTGTATTGGAACATCTCTCTCTTCATGTATTTCATTGTAGGGAGGTAAGAAATGTGGTCAAACTTTTGCATTGTATTTGAATTTCGCCTCGTTTTTTGTCTGGCTTGGACGTGCATTAGGTTTTATGATATAATTCATGTTGGCTTTAGAGATATGCCATACATTTATGTTATAAATTAAACTGGACTTGCAACTCATCACATGTATATAAATATAAATATAGCCCCAAAATTATCCTGGTCAATGTGTTACACAGGAAAATGCTCAGTCTATCGTTTCATTCGAGCAGTTTTGTTCATATTTGGTTTGATATTCAAACCAAATGTCGTGACTTTGGTTATCTATGGCCCATAGTTGGTGTGTGAAATTGACTTTGTCTTTGCTGGATCCACAGAAGTCAGTAATTAAGAGAAATGCCCGTCCCTGTCTGTGCCAGCTGTCTGCGCCAAGAACAGGGGAAATAAAGCAGGAGGACAGAACAAGGATGAGGTGAACGAGAAGAGAGCGGACAGCAGCCATGAAGTTTACTCTACTGAGCCCACCATAAAATCAAGACTTTGATTAGTGAGGCAGCCTGAAGCAGTCACATTAGCCAAAGGAAGCCTAATCATCATCATCATCATCATCATCATCATCATAATCATCAGCATCATCGCCAGAGTCTTCATTTCTCCTCCCTATTTTGTTGGATTGTGCATCGGCCCCATTCCGTTCCTGTTTTTTCATTCAGCCAGCGTCACCATACAAGTGATGGAGTGTCCTTTCCAAATCAAACTCATAAAAACGAGCCCTGCTTCCAACGCTCATGCACCACCTCTTTCCTGTTCTCCCTCCACCCCCCATCTCCTGAGAGCTGTCGGCCTCGGACTCCGTTCCCTCGGGGGTAAATCCAGCCGACGAAACCTCGCAGCCGCTCGCTCGGCCAAACATCAGCAGGCCGGACAAACACTCGCGGTCTATCGCGCCGTCATAAGGTTCCTATAACGCTCGGCAACTGATCACCATTTTACAGTTGTCTCACCAATTATTGCTTATCCTTTGCAAAATGTGTGGGATTGCTTATGAAAGAGTACAATATTCCTCAAACCAGCAACAGATGTGTGTGCACAGGCTGCCTGGCTGAGACGGGTCAGTGAAGTTACCGCTGCACTTGTACTCTGATGCCTGAAGACAGACCGTTGGGACTTTGCTGCCAAGAAAACATGCATGTTAAGTTTGAAAGCAATGCATCCATACACTGATTAAGCAATCTGTGAATGGCAAAGACCAGCCTGGGTGATTAGACTAAACCTAGTTGGACGAAGGAGTGGCAACATCTGTCACCATACCAGAAACCTGAAACTTTACGATTCTGCAGAACTCTGGATGAGATTCAACGACAGCACTTTGCAATGCCAATGTTTAAAAAAATCTGTGTTTGCACAATATCTGCACAACTGCAGCGTTGGGGAAAATATTCAAGGAAATAAGTTAAGGATAAAATGTTGTTAAAGTCAAAATAACCAACAACTTTAAGGTAAAATAACGTGTTTTAAAACACTTTTATTTTTACAGCACTTGCCATCAGTTGTATTACATTAGCATTGGATATAAACTTATCACGTAAAATGTCGAGTAAAGAAAGAAACAATCGTACATGTTGTGAACAAGCCAACACCATTGCCAGATTAGCTAATGATTGGATGTGAAGATACCAAACCAAAAGTTAGTGCTTCTGTAATGTCTATATTAAGCTTTTCTTACATTAGTTATTCAATAGGTCAAACTTGAACAAAGAAGTATGGATGACGATTTGCCAAGCGTATAAATTGTAGTTTTAAAAGTTAAAAAGAAAGAGAATAATACATGTCTGTGAGGCTAAGCTAACTCTTGTCTTCTGCTTGAATGCTAAATGCTACACATCTGTCCACCAGTCCATCCCTTACATCCTTAGCATCCACTATGACACCTAAAGGGCACGCTAACAGAATTATATTTTGGTTCGGCGTTGGCTTGGCTGTTTATCTGGTAGTAGGACTATCCGGTTTGGGTTAGGAGCATGTCATTTTCTCTCAGGCTCTTTTGAGTTCAGACAGAAAATCTGAATCAGAAAGTATTTATTGCCAAGTAGGTTTACACCTACCTGGAATTTGCTCTGGTTATTGGTGCATACAATGAACATAGAAACATAAAAACACAATTAATACACCACACATAAGAAAAACAATAGTAATAATAAAAAAACAATATATATTTACTCACTATTTATAGCAGCCCAAGACACACTGTATACATCAGCACTGAGTTTTGGGATTGGATGTGAATCCGGATCGGCTGAATTAACCAATATCAACATCATTCCTCAGGATACTCGGCTTATGTTGTTTCTCTCACTCACACAAGGTCCCACTTTTAAACGCAAGGTGTATTTCCACCACTTGCTGACAGGGTTAACTTCTTTTATCGAGCACGGGAAGGAGTAAATGCTCACCGCTGTTGTTGACTTGATTGAACGCAATTACATCCCTCTCCAGCCAATCAGATTCACTTAAAGCCAACAGAGAACAGGCCCCCGGTAGCTAATTTCTTTTCCTAACCCGCCCGCACCCACTCCGCCAGCCTCGCGTTCCTTCCCTCCGCAGACACTTAGATTCACTTTGTCAGCCGCTCTCATTAAACATGCAGAATAGAGAGGCCCTCCACTCTAGGTTTCAGGAACCAGGTCAGAGTTCATCTGAGGACGCCCTTTTAGTATTCCTCGCCCAGTTGCAGACGGCGTGGTGCAGACGAGAAAACATGAGGAATATTCCGCGCCGCCAGGTGTGTGTCAAAGCTGGAGGCCACCGGTGTGAACTTTAAATTGAATGATCTATATGTACAACACACTTTTTCCACGACCTGAGATGTGATTGCAAAATAAGTAGAAGAATGTAATACTCTTAATTTTTCCACTCACAGATTCACAGACTTTAATAATGTATAACATCATCAGCCTTGGATTTAGGTGCACGCCCGTGTTTCCTTAGGTACTGTTGTTAAGTTTGACATTTAAACACAAGTATCCTTGAAATAATTTCACTGGGAGCTGATTTGTTTGACATTTTATGCCGAATGTTATTTATTTTATCTGCTCGTGCCGTGATGTGATCCTCTCCTCCTTTTCTTTTTTCCATCTTTCCACAATTGCCGCTTGCTTTTTATCATTACCATAAATTCCGAGTGTTGTTCTCATCCCTCATGCTTGAATCATTAAAAGCACAAAGAAAGGCCACTGCATAAGGAGGTGTGTATGGATGTGGTCATAGCAGCCACTTGTGAAGTTAATATGTCCAGTAAAAACACTGAAAGGGATATTTATTACATCTTCATGCATTAAAGAACTTTATTTTATTAGGATTTTACGCTTCCTTGGGGTGACTATAACCTTTAGCTTTATTTCTAGGGTCGTTTTTATTTGTATTTGCGCAGGTTTTTAACACCGACCATCGCCTCTGTTCTCTCAAACATCACGTGCCATTATTGCGTGTGGCCGCTTCCTTAATTTGAATTACTGAGCTGTGTTTTGTGGAATCAGCATGGAGTGGCAGACAATGAGACGCTCCCGCCTTTGCAACTTTTACACCACTCTCTCAGCTAATTTTCAGCCTTGCAAGCGTCCCCGAGCGAAGAGGTTTGAGTTGTAATGCATGCGCTTGGCAGTCGTTTCCCAGTCTGCGTCCAGTTGTTGCTTGGCTGATGCACAGCACACTTGTCAAATGAAAACCTAGTGACGTTTCAGTGGCAATTATTCTCTTTGTGCTCAAGTGGAACTACACACATGCGAACGTGCACCGGCGCACACACACTCGGGAAGAGATCTGCCAACAAGTACGCGTTTGCCAGGAAGTAATTGTTTCCATGAAGCTGTGTAAGATGCAAAACTCAGCAGCTTTCCCCGTGTAAAACCGTTTGCATATTTAGCGTTTTAAATATGCATAATTTTACACAGCATAAAACCTGTAGGATGCCGTTGTAGAACTAATAGCTTGCAATTGAACATTATATGTTATTTTATTGTTTTTCTTCTGGCAGCCTTCCTGAGTAGATCCTGCACCCGGCTTCCAGTGAAATGATTTGCCTGAAAACAACATCGTGTTCTTGTCATCCTTGTCACTTGCGGTTTGAACCTCGCCAATAGTTTTTTCTATTTCACCCCTTAAATAGGACGAAAAGCAGCTGCCAAGACTTGGATTTTTTCTTTTTCGTGGTTCAGCCCCTGGACAGGAGTTGTGGCAAAGGAGAAGGGTGGAGTGAGAATGCTGAGAGGGAGGGGGCGGGGCTTGGACCGGGAGCCAACTCCTCAGCACTGCTTCTCAGGCTGGTGATGTGTTCTTCATGTCAGGCCCTGGAAGCCGGTGAACGTAAAAGTGCTCAGTCACATTCAGTTCAGCTGATGGACACATATTAAACACAACGTCTCTGATAGGTTTTCGACATATATTATTGCTGGATTGTTAATATTCTTCTACTTATGTATATTGCATATAGCGGGACTAAGCATCTACTTTTGGAGAATTCCACCGTCCGAGTTCTGACCTCTGATCCAGCAGATTATTCCTAACTTTCCAATTGAAGCGATCAAGTTCAAAATATTATCATAAAACATCTTAATGTATGAGCTGTCCAGTCGCGACACAGAGGAGTCACAGAAAGTCAGTACGAGCCCTGCAGCGGTTTTATGGCTCCATGGTTTTATAAGACAAGGGAGGGGGGGGCGGGAGGTGAGGGGGGGAGCCAGTGAGCTTTAACAGGCACTTGGGGGTTTGATGGCTGCTGAGGAGCTACTTGTGGAGTTGTGTCATTTTACAGCTGGGGGTTAGGGAGGCCAGGAGCTAAGTTACATCCAGGACCTCAGCTGCGGCCCGGGCTGCCCCGCCTCCAAACGTGAGTCACACGACTGATGCCTTCCTCCTGCTCCGTAGGATGGAGCAGGCGTTGTGGATGGAGCCTGCGTGTGAAAACCTAAATAAACCTACCGTGGGTTTCAGGAAGGGAAATACAAACACCTGTCACCTGGGTGTCAAACACCGGCAACCAATTAGACACTCGTAGCAATAAAGACGTATTGGAAATGTTGGTATTTTGGGAATTAACGATCGTTTTTCACGATGGAAAATTTAAATGTACCGCACATTGCTTTATAATTGTATTTAACCTAGACCTGCACATTATTGCATGTTGGGTAAAAGGCTAGTGTGACTTGCTCACTACATCAAAGGTGAAGGCTAAACAAACACTTGACCCCCCCGTATCAGAGAGGCTCAGAGCGCTGATCGTGGCACCCTCCAAAACCCAATGAGACGCGGCACTCTCACGCACTCGCATCTCTAAGTAGCAAATCTGTTTGTTCTGAGTACACACTCCGAGCTGGAAAACAGAGGGCCTCCGAAACTGTCACGTCAATTTTGAGGGTGGAAGGAGGATGGTGAAATCCACCCGTTAACCATCTGAATCGGGGGGCGTTTGTGAGACGTCACTTGAAAATCCAGTCTATGCCCTCACGATGCATTGGTTGCTAAAAACTAAATAAATCAGCTTCAACCCGCTCATCTGTTAATAGAGCATCCCTTCCTTGGCTCGTGTGAATGTGCATGTATTCAGACTGTCCGACAGATAAATGATCACCAGACTCAGTGCGTAGAGTAGCTGTCCCAGCTGTAAACCACCAGGAGCTTAGTGCGTAGTTAGAGGTCAGGGGTTAATATGGTGCTAGAGGCAATACAAGACACTCTCCTAAATATAGCTCTTTATATGTAGTCAGGACTGTCATTCGACCCCAGGGACTCGGGAATAGACATTTAAGAGGTGATTTGTCTCAGTTTGTTGACAGAGGACACCGGTTGTCATTTTTTAATGTCAGCGGGAACTGTTGTTTTCTTTAGATCTCACAATGAGAAGGAAGATGTCACAGTTATTGACAGCTCAAATTAATTTTATATGATAACTCCGTGGCTCAGAATAATATGGAGTTGGATTATTAATCAGTGAAACATATATTCCCGTTATTAAGTCTAACAATGGACTTATGTTTCCAATTTGGACGTAGAACTAAAGACAGAAGAAGAAGCATCTGTTGGTAATTACTCAGCATGCAGCTCCCAGGCCTGCAGTGACTTTGAGAGGAGCACTTTTCTCACCGCCTCTCAAGGAAACCTGGCCCATAGTGGTGAAATTTATCAGTGGCAGTGTCCCATGAGTTCTACGCACAGACCACCTCAACCGCTGTGAATGATCAGGCCTTCCTACTTCCCTGTGTTGGAGCCTGCACGGCTCAGTGCAAAGCAAGCAGAGGGATGCTACGAGTTGGGATTGCTCCGGGTCCTGCAGTCAGCAGACTGTGAGGAGACAGATTGCCCTTTTGCTCGGGCCTGACATCTCGGGGCCGTCTGCATCGGGGCCAAGTGGCCTTCGGAGACGAGGAAGGAAAGGAACTGCCCCGGCGAGTCTGTCTCGTGTCAGCGTCCACCCGCTCGGTCCTGCTTTCCGGCCACGGCTCTTAATTGTGTCTCTGGGCGAAGTGGTAGCGGGGTTGGGGGGTTGGGGGCACATATGTGTGAGGTGAATAAGACCACACACAATTACATGCATTCACACATGTAACACCGTGGCTGGAATAAATGACCATCGCGGTTGTAATGAGAAGTGACCGTTTCTTGGATGTTTGTGGTCCACAGAACAGCAAGTCCCTCATACAGACCTGGACCAGGCAGCGAGAATATCAGACCGGGTTCAGTCTGCATGGTTTAACAAAACATCAGGGGGAGATACCGCAATGGGATCTGTTTTTAATGTTAGTTTGACCCATATGCAGCAGGAAACAAAGATTTCCTCTGTCCACAGAACCCAGAAGCAGGTAGTTTGGCATAGTTACTGAATACTAATACTTTAGTTCTCTCTCTCCCAGGTATTACACGCTTTTAATCATATATTTAGATAGAAGAAGTGTCTCTTATTGAAGATGGTGTGTGTGTGTGTGTGTGTATATAAGCAGAGCCAGAAATAGATTCTCAGCAAGCCTCCTCCCTCTGGCCATATTCGTCTGAAGACTATCCCCACAACAGTGATGTCACCGAGTCTTCCTCACACTTAGCCGAAAGGTTTGAGCGCTGGCTCAGGCTGACCGCAGTCTGGCCAGCTTCCTGTCCGACCATCGTGGGCAAACACCAAGAGACGGGCGGCAAACACGGGTGCATCCACCTGTTAACACAGCCGGGTCACAGAGGCCAAAGACAGCAGGGGAAAGGGTCCGGCTTCAGAGGGAGAGATGAGCACTAGAAGAAAGAGAATTCTGCTTTTTCTTCCCTTGCTTCCAGTTCTCTGCTTTGCAAAAATATGTCTTTTACGTAGTTAACAACTTCACCATGAAATATAGCTGTAATGATTAATGTCACTAGCGGTTGAGTCTCCACAGCGTGCCCAGACTGGTCACCGCTCCGGGGTTTTATGATATTTGGCTCAAACGGAGCATTTTTCAGTCTCAAGTTGTCAGATTCCTTAATTGGGGAAGTCCGACCACCTAGGCAAATTTATCTTATGCGTGTGCATGCAGCAGACCGAGCATCGTGTTTATGTAGCAGTAATTGGTGGACAGGTGGGATGGAGGCCTGTTGTTTTGCTTAACCTTCTCTGTGGTAATTCAGAACACGGCTAACTAGACCTTGCTTAACCCCCTGACTTGAGCCCCAATCAACACATGGATATTAGGCACCGTGTAACCTCTGCCTTTGTGTATCCGAGAACTGGTTTGTGGTAAAAACCTGTCAAAATATCCCACTCTCATTTCTGTTCGGCGACAGCAACAAGACCTCTACAGTAATTTCCAGAAATCTGTCCAAATTGCTTAAGTCTTAAATTATCTATAATTGGCCCCTGCGTTAGGTTACTGGGGGTTGCCTCCAATCATGTGGTGGGAAGCAGAAAGGGCTCTAGTCACTTCCAGCTGGTTAATGACGGCCAAACGGGTGCTTACCAACATCACGCCAGTTGCCAAAGGTTACCACGGATGAATATTAGCTGCATGTGAGGTTTATTTTACAAAATGGCACTGGCACTTATGTGTGGCAGGCCCCTATTATCCACTATGAGTGATTTCACTCCCAGTACAAAGCTGATTTGTGTGACTGGTCAGTTTCTCCTGTGCCGCCTTATATTTGTGATTGTGAACATTTGGAGATCAAACCAGGACACTGCTTGTTTTCCGCTCTGTGAGGTGAAGATTCACTGAACTGGATGCTCTCGATAATTCTTCCTCGGCGAACCCCCCACTGCTCGCAGTCAGCCGACGCTATGTCTCTATTATCTTTTTTAGTACCTGGCTCACCTGTAACCTGAACTCTAAATAGCAATGATAACAGGCTTCTCTTCACGTGGGGTCACACTGCATTAGGGGTCAGGGTGAAACAGACTCTCTCTTTGTGCTTTGCCAATGAAGTTTGGGACCAGGGCTAATCAGGGGGACGAAAGCGTACACCACTCCAAAATCAGCTCCAGCCAGGCCAGCTGAATTTATCTCAAACTTATTAACTTTGCGCAGGGGCTCAAATTGAAACCAGCTCGGGAGCTCGCTGCTCCAGAGGTGCTGAGTGTGAGAAGTGACAGTGTGATTTACAGGGGGAACCCGCGCCGCAGATGCTGCGAAGCGAAGGCCGGTCGGGAGGGAGGGAAGGAAGAAGTGCCATGAGACAGGAAACCCTGTAAGTCCAGGAAAGTGATCGCTTTGTTGGTCTGAAAGTGACAGAAAAAACTACAGGATGGCAAAAGTCCAGTCATGACGAGAACATCAGTGTCAGCGCCGTGCGTCAACGTGTTCCTGTGTGTGGGCTCCGAACTCTGCACATGTGAAAAGTCAAGTAGGTTTGACCGGTGGAGCTTTTTAGAATCAGAAATTGATTTTTTTATATGTTTACGTGTCCTTGACGACGAGACTAAAGCACAAAAATGTTTCTGCCAAAGTTTAACAGTAAAACATTTAGTAAGGAATAACTTTTCATTAGAAACAGCCTTTGAATGAACTGTATGAATAGATTAACTTTGCCTTCTGCTTTGGAGCAAAAATCCTTTTTCTGTTTTCTATTTCGTCGAGTTGACCTTTAGACAGTGGATGAGCTAAGTGAGTATTACGACTTTAAAGCTCCAACGAAGACTCTTGCAAACAAAGTTTCCTTTTAAATTCAATGTTTCATACCAGGATTTTAGCTTTATTCTTAAATCTGCATTGTTTACATCCATGTTAAGACGCCAGCAGCTGCTGTGTGTTTGCACTGCAGCCACCTGTGGATCAGCAGGATACCATTAAACCACAAAAAAAAAAAAAAAAAATCATTGCTTGGTGGCTTTACTCGTGGTTGAAAACTACATGGCATCTTTAACTGTCCTCTGTATTTTTCATGGTTACAAATCCTCAGTGGACGCTTTCGTTTAGCTTTTATAAGGAACAAAGTGAGTTTGTGTCTTTGGTACTTAAGTTGCAGATGCCCTTGTGAGAGACGGTACATTCTCCCAGCTGGAAAATAAAGTTTCACTGGCTGGCAATAGATATTTTACTGTTCCTGACCCAGGCTTCACAAGAGCGTCTCAAAACACATAAATCCTCAGTAATCTTCGCCTCAATGTTTTTTAAGCGCTGCCTCAACTGTTGCTTCGGATGAGTCTGCAGATGGCCTTCATAGAAAACGCTTATAAATACTCTCTTGTTTATTTAATCTTATACTGGTAGTAGTCAGATACATTGTATCTATGTGCCTCTGTGTGTGTGTTTGTGTGCTTCTGTGGGAGCATGCCTCCACGCATGCTCATCCCTCCCCTCTTCCTGGGCTTTGTTAGGCCAGGTGTGCCTATTCTCAGTGCAGTGCCCGGGGAACCGTGAGAACGCAATCGCCGGCCCTTCTCTCCCTCCTCTATCTGATTTATTTCAGCCTCTATGGCATTTTAGCAAACAAAAGTGCCGCTCAATATTGATCTGGATCTCTCCCATTTCCCTGCTCCGCTCCCCTTTGTTTTTCTCAGGTCTAGGGTGGCTGCTTTAAATCAGCCCCTCTTGACGTTTGCTTAATGTCTAATTAGCCATGGGTGGGCATGGCCTTTGATTATAGGAAGTGCCTGGGGGTGGGGCTGCAAAGATGACTGAATTTTGACAAAACACCGCAGACTGATCAATCATTGCCTGACACTTTGTTTTGTCCTTAATTTTAGAGCGCTTGCTTTAGGGATATGTCCTGATGGTCACCTTCTTCTGGATCCAAGTGAAGGGATTTCCTCTCACAGGCCCATGTGCTACTTTTCTTGGGCCATGATGCGTGTCTGTAGATCCACTTACACCCACTCCAGGCTGACCAATGATTGACTCATCAATCTGCAGTGCACTAGTGGGGACCGAACCCCATCGATAGTCAATGGAGTTGAAATTGTTTTTTAATCATTTCAACTTTTACAAATAACCCTTCAATAATGATTCCCACTGTGTGTCAGCACATGTTTTGACAACCGGGGAAAGTTATCAGTGTTGGATGTAGCAGAAGCTGGTATTTGTTGTTTTTACTGATACATGCTTAAGACTGAAGGTTCTGTGCTGTTAAAGGGAACATCGTGGATTTTTGTAGCGCTAAGACATTTGGATACTGAGAATCAAACATGAAGCTCTCTCTCTCCAGCTCGACCAGCCTTCAAGGCTTCCCCCTCTATCCTAAACACTGGCCAGATGGCCGGAAAGTTGACTTTATTTAAATTTGGTAATTCCGGCTTCTTCTTTTTTTTCCGACCTCCCCCCACAACGCTTTGCTCCCGCCCCGCCACCACTCCTCCGCCTCTCTATCTTCTCTCTGAAGATCACGGCGGCCGCGTGTCAGCGGGAAACAGCCTCAGCTGAGAGCAGACGTGAGAATGACACAGTGATGATATGCACCTGCAGAACGGATAAGAAGAGTGAAATATTAAAACCGATAACAGATTCACTGAGAACACAATTAAAGAGAGATAATCTAACATATTTTTGTATAGTGTCTCCATAGGAAGACCATTGTGTGCAAGAAGATTAATAACATCTTTTATTCCCTGTCCATATATTTGTTTTTTATTTTGTTTGATTATTTTGTCAGATTTCCACAGAACTAGGTGGAACATTGGCAAAGAAAGAACCCTCTCTGAAATTGAGCCAAAATCTTGAACCAGAGGCCAAAGTTGTATTAATTTCTGTGTGTGTGTCTGTTGTGTGTGTGTGTGTGTGTACACATAACAACCTGCTCCAGCTTCTGTTTTGTTGTTACACATCATTACTCCACCTGCCCATCATTGTCCGTTGGAACTGCCATCTCACCTGCAGCCCACACTTCAGTGGGCACCTTTCATCTTGCCATCCTCCGCCGACTGAGACCCCACACTGACAGAGTAATGTCCCTTATTACAGCCCCCATTAAAATGAGGGTCATGGGTCAATCAGCAGGCCGCAGGACATCAGGCTGTCATTAAGCCTAATTGTTGGCTTGTGATCCTCCTTCCACTGAAAGATACTGCTCAGTGTCTCTACCCCACATTCCTTATTGTGTTTTTGTTACCTATTAAACTTCAGTGACTTTCATGCTTGAAAACATCTGGCCTGCTACGTAAAGCGTTAAGTCCAGCGAAACCTCTGACATCATCGCTGCGTGTCATGAGACCCCCTTGGTATCTGCATCTATCCCAGTTCTTCCTGTGTTTCTCTTTCAATGCTCCCCACCTTAGCGAGTCTGTCTTTTAAGCATCCCCTTCTTTTTTTTTCTGAAAAGAGAGTAGCCCACTTCAGTAGCCCTCCACTGTGCGGCCATCTGAGAAGGAAACTGAATATAAATCCCTAACAATGGGCAGGGTGCTGGGGGAATAGGCCGAAACAGCCATTTAGCAGGTGCACCTTCGTGGCCTTCACACAGTTCCCACACATATCACAGAGACTGGTGGCCTGCCCTAGAGAGTACCCCTGAATCACCATCGAAGATCAAGTAGCGATCAATTAATGGGAGAACAAGGCGTCCGCTGGGGGGATGTCCAGTGTCCCACCCTCGCCTGCTTTGACTCATAGAAGTGGCCATTTGCAACTCTATCTGTTAGGCTGCTCCATGTCAATGCGTGTGAGGCTAGGGGGACGGAGATATTATCGGGGTGACTGTGAGAACCGGCACTGGCATTTTCTTTGGGCCGTCCTTTGTTTGTGTGATCGAGGGCCGGCTGGCGGCACCGTGATAAGGTCACCTGGCAAAGCAGCAGGGGGTCCCTTACCTATTGTTGACCTGGAACAGTGGGATGAGAACTGGGGTGGGGAGGAAAAAAGGGTCTTTGGCTTTGTTTCTACAAATTAGGGAACCTCATGATGAATTACAGATCTGACTTCATGGGAAATAATGAGTATTCACCTCTTACGTAACACTGATCCAACATGTGCAGACAGTATTTGACATTCCATTCCTATCTGCTCGAAGGGAAAACATGTTTGCTCATGGGCGACTGCAAATGATATGCTAGCATTGATCTGTGAGGGTGACTCTGCTAATTGCATTCTTGTCCATAAGCAAACAGACTTAATCCTGGACACTGATAAAAGTCGTGAAGGCAGGGCATACCAGGAAAAGGAAAACATCTGCGGGAGAAAATGAATGAACATTTTATTACCGTGTTACTGTTTGGTTCCGTACCTGACGCAGGCCGTACCTCCAGAACATACCTCGCGCTGACAAGTCTGAGTCCATATTGTGGGTTTTCTGCAAAAGGCTGGGAATGTGGTGAAAGGATATTCATAGCTTTTCCAATCCATGGAGCTCCCCAGTGGCAGCGTAGCCACCTCTGAAAGCCCCAGCAGCGAATAAAGCTCTGAGTTATAAACAGCCTTATATAACTCCACACCCTAAAATATCATTGGAACACTTTCTTATTTTACTTTTAGGTAGCCAGTGAGCCTCATTAATGCATTGATTGATGGCTAAATTGTTCTCTCAAGGACACTATTTTTAGACAGGGAATAAAATAAGAGATTCTGAGTAAGAAAGTATCTTCTAAGTTATGGTAATAGTGCAACTGCCAAGGCGCTATTGTAGCTTATTTTACTGTCTAATAGCAAAGTATATTTTTTCGTAAGTATGGCGGAGAAAGGAGCCCACTCACACATCCATCTTTTTCACCCAGCTGATTAAATGGATCCTTTCTTTTCACCGCTCTGTGTTCTCCTTTCTCTTCACTGCCAGCAGACCATGGAGTGATGGACAACTAACCTGCAATTACTGCGACCAGACAACCCCAACAAACTGGCCTGTAATCACCACTATCAACCAAAGCGGGAAGGGAGGGGGGGAAAGAGTCCTGACAGGAACCTGGCCTAACCCCCCCCTCCACCAAAGGAGAATTTTGTGAAATGTACTCTGCATCATTACACACGGGAGGTCTTTCAGGTCTTTGAGGGGCTTCCCTCTGTTTTCCATAGTGTCAAATTATGTTCTGCCCATGGCTATTATGACAGCAAGGTAGGTACGCTCTGAAACCTCCTGTGATACTGAGCCCAGACTTAACCTTCTCTCCTGAGGTCACATCCACTATACCAGACCAAAACCATGACGAAAGATCAGCCTCAGTAAAATACTTTAATCATTAAAATCCTAAAATTGATTTTGATAAATATAAAAAATACTACCGTTCAAGGTCTAATCTGGTGAGGGATATCTTGGATAAGATACATTTGTGTGTTCACTGAACTCCACGTCGCCCAAAACACACCAACATATTAGTCCATGGGTAAATCTTAACATTCATATGCCTCATATATTTAGCTTCATGTTTTTCTTTGGGAAGCAAACTTGATTTCTCAGGTCATTTAAATTTACAAGTGTCAAGCAAATGGAATATACATATATGTACTTTTTCGGAAAGGGCAGTTTTATGGCAACAAAAACAGAATCTGTGGTCTCGACAGTCCAGGGCCTGATGCAAACGCCTGTGGAACCTTTTATGCAACCTGGCGTCCAGGAGACTTATGAAAATATTTTACTTTCCACCCTTTTGAGCCTTTTAGCCCTTGCTAAAGGGAAAGTGCTAGCTCCAAAAAAACCTCACAGAAAAGAGAAAAATCCACAGGGTCAAATGTCCTGAGTGGGCCATTTGCCAGGTCTGTTCCACAAGCAGGATGCTCACACACAGACTGGCTCCAGCCTCCCAATCCTGCAGAAACATATGAAAACAGAAACAAATCCCACCACGAGAGCTAGCACCAGTGGTCCATGAGAATATAAGAGGCCGTTTTAGTGCAGGGACACCGTAGATCGCCCAAGAAGATTAGCCTCTGTGCTACAGGGCCTCGTGTAAATCTCCTTCTAATTGGCAAGGGAATTTGATTTGACTCATGCACGGTGAGAGGCCAGTGCTCATTATTGCTGCCCAGTTAATGCATAAACAGAGGTCTCAGCAGGTTCCCACTAAGTGGTACCAATGATCAGATAGCAAACTCTTGGTCTGAGAGGCTGCCTTTACAGAAGTTAATTGTTCTTAGTTTATTGAGCAGCTCCGATCACACTGCAGGGTTATTTTTCTGACCCCTGCACCGAGGTCTGTTCGCTTTTAGAAACAAATTTGATGCCGAATGAGTCACAACAACCTCATTCTCTGTCACATTTATTCCTTTTAAAAGCACTTTGTTTCGGCGCGGGTCATTGCCTGTGAGGGTTAGTCTGTCGTAAGTTATCAAAAGTTTCCAATTCTTGTGAGAGTTGTGATAAGTTAAATAGACTGGGCAATTTCCATAAAAAAAAACATGCATGTGGATTTAAATGTGGGCATTAATAACATATATAATGTGTTCATCCCTAACTCTGCAATCAAATTCCTGAAATTATCAGAATGATATCAACGATATTACTGATTGTGTTTCAACAGCAACAGCTTGTTGTTACTGTTTATAGAGAATCTGAGACTACACGATTATCTTCACGTGGATGCAAAAAAACATCCTGAGCCACTTCCTCCCAATCTCAGAGTGGAAGAATGTTATCAGCAGGATGAAGTGGGAGTGCTTTTGTTCTTGTCTGTCCACCTGCATTCAGCAATACTGGTCCCTCGCTGCTGTCAGGGTGATTATAGGTTCTCTCAAAGAAACAAGATTTGAGATTGGTTACTAATTTGACAAAATCGAGCCTGCTGGGCTGCAGGGCCCAGCAGACTCTGACCCTCTGGTTAGTGGCCATCCTGCTGGGAATACCCACAGGCAAGGGTCACAAGGGAGAAGGTAGGCAGGACCTGGAGACCGTAGCGGAGCCAACCACCCACCCGTGGGCTCTGTGGGGGTGGAGGGACAATAATCCAGGATCCATTAAAGTGTGACTGATGCCATTCTTGTTGAGTCTTATGACTGGATGTCTTGCCGGTGGCAGCCTGAGGATAGCTGGCTTATACTGTGGGACGGGCACAGACGGACCCACAGCAGGCTGCTAACGATCCAGACCCTGGCCCTCAGACACTGACCTCACAGTGGAATCTGCTTTGCCGCCAAATTAATTTTTCCATTTCACTAATGGGTGATCTCAGTATATACCAATAACATATTTAATGTGACAGCTTGTCAGGATAGTAAAGGAAAGTCAAACTTGGAAGCTCAATCAAATATCGACACACCCTGCTGTGAGCTGAAAGGTATTTATTAGAGGTTTATTTTGTGTGAGTGTGTTATTTTGTTAAGGCCAACTGGGCATGTGTGTGTGTGATGCAGGTATTAGTCATTTTGTAGGGACCTAAATCTGTTTGACAGTCATAATATCCACATATTAGCATTTTATTCTTAGGTTATAGGGTTCAGCAAGTTGGTAAATTAGTCTCCAGCAAATTAATAGAAGTCCATGTTAAGTCCCCTGAGGTCTTGGAGACAAGGTTGTGTGTGTGTGTGTGTGTGTGTGTGTGTGTGTGTGTGTGTGTGTGTGTGTGTGTGTGTGTGTGTGTGTGTGTGTGTGTGTGTGTGTGTGTTTGTGCATGTAGCATTCCTGAAGAAGTTCTCTGGAATTAAATGTTCCTAAGTATCATGTAGAGCATTAAACTTGCAATTTATTTTATTACTGTAAACAAACAGGATTTGTTCAGGCTGCTGCCCGTGGTATGAGCAGCTCATGATTAAATCTCGAACTAACAGTGGGTGGTATATCCTACCTTTCATCACCAGCCAATATTCTGTGGTTGGCCCCAGATTTGGCCTAAGATGAGGGGTGACAGGAATCAGGATAAGGCTTGCTTACCACCAGGGTAAGGCCAACGTCCTGTAAAGTCCAACAAACAAACAAACAAGATAAACATATTTAAATGCAAATACTTGTACCAACTGGTTGGAAATTCAGGGAAATCAAACTATAACTGCAAGTCCAATTATTCAAAGTACTTTGAGGACTGGCAAGACAATGACGTAGAATTAAATTCGCTTTGTCATGCAACACTGAATTGACCACCCTATTATTTTGTAATGTCATTATTCTTATGAGAATTTCTCTCAGCAGGATCAGAACTCGGGGATCTGCTAAAGCGGGTATATGGTCTCATCCTCGTAAGCCCTGATAAAGAGGTTTCACTCTCCAAATCCTGTTTGGGTCAAGCTGTGCTGAGTTGCAGCAGATGATCATTTCAAGCCCTGAGGAAGCCACGCGGTCTGCTCCGGTCCCAGACTCCATCCCCAGACAGTCAGCAGAAGTGTCTCTTGAATGGTTAATGCCCCCACCTGCAGTGCTGCTGCCCAGGCCATTTGCCCAGGTCCGGGTCATATTGACTGGTTGGCCAGTGGAGAGATCTGCTTCAGGCTATGGCTGCTGCTCAGGGTTGTGATCCCTTTAACCACAGGAGCGGCACCCCACTGGTCTATGGCTAACTGGCTTTAGATTATAAAGCGCAGACACTAATGGATTCAATATGCATCACATGAAAGTCAGCCCTCAAAGTGATTTATACCATTCTCACATGTTGGTAGCACAGACTGGGGATAACTATGACTGTGTGAGAGAGACCTCTGTTGAGATAGTTCTGATACGTGCAAGGGGTAACTCCTGTAGTCTGATCACATCATTAGGCGTTGATCCCCCCTGACCCCAGACTCTGGGAGACTGAGCTGTAACCAAGGGAACTGATGCAGTGATGAGAACCTAAGGGGAACCCCGTCTGAGAGCTGAAGCCACTGGTGTAGATAATGCTAATGAACAGTCATGCAGTGAAACAAAATGGCTTAATTGTACTGGATTCATCTCGTGCTGAGCCACAAAGGCAAGGGGGAGGTTACGCTTCCAAACGTAGATTATTGTAATCCTCCAGTAATTACTGAGCCACATCTTCTCATGGGAGCAGAGGGGCACATGAGAGGAGTGGACTCGGCATTCTTATTCAGTGTGGCACCAACTGATGACAAACTGTTCCCAAAATCAGCACAAAACACATGACATGTCACTCAGACAATACAGACTCATGTGGTCCGAGCGGCGCCTGCTGAGGAGGCAGGCAACTGTGAAAGTCCATGTCGGGGGAGCTGACAGAATTCGCCGCCTTATGAGACCTTGTTGTATCTTGGAAAGTTGGAGCTATGATGTGCTCTACAACGCTTGCCCACGGCACAATGGGCTTCACTTTAGCCTTTTCAATGCCTTGAAAATGTTACGCTTCTATTCTCCCTCTGAAGCCACAGAAAGCCCACTTGGCCTGGCCGGCCCTTTCTGGCTTTTGACAGGAAGCTCATGATTTTAAATGTACGGCTCATGCATAATGAATGAGACTGCACAGGATGTGAGGGCAGTGTGCATCCACAGAGCACCTGGGCCAAACAAAGATGCCCTTTCTGCCATGGGGATTTGTGCCCTGGTACCCGCTGTCACCAGCGCCCCGGCTCACGCCCAGCTGCGAAGCATTCAAGCTCGCCACACACATTCATCTCGTCAAAGTTGACTCCAAAAAGTGACACTGTCCACTCGGACATAAAGAGCTCTTTATGGCGTTATTAATGATACGCTGAAAGCAAATGTTTTGAGAACAAGTTTGTTACTGTGGCTGAGCGTCACTTTGTCTAAATCCATGCCCGTTCAGCTGGGCTGCATTCTGCTGCTAGAATGGAGCCGTCTTGTGGGCACTGAATGTGTCAGAGGTTAGGAGGCACATCTGATTGTCCCGGTCTCGGAGTATGTTTAGTGTCTGTTTGTCCCTATTTAAAAAAATCACACACAAGAAAACTTTGCTCGACAACTGCAGACTTGCCAGGACATGGAATAACTTGTGATTATCCTGGAAAAGGGACGACCTCGGCACGGCAAGACAAGGTGACAGGAGATCATCAAAATGAATCTTAGACTTGACCCCTGCACATGACACAATCTTGTCTGGTCTCGTTAGACAATGCCAATGAGACTGAAAGGAATAATTAGCCTCGTCTGGGCTTTCATTTAGCCTCAGTCAGATAACAGAGCAGATGATAAATGATTAATATATGCACCCCACCCAAAAAAAAAAAAAAAAAAAGCTACAAACAACCCACACAACAACTTATTTATTTGTGAGCTGGTACGTGCTTGTATGTGTGTGTGCGTTTGTGTGTTTGTGTGTGTGTGTGTGTGTGTGTGTGTGTGTGTGTGTGTGTGTGCGCAGAGCCAGCCGACTTGGCAGAGAATGACCCAGTCGCATTGTTGCAGTGTTTGCAGCCTCAAGCATGGCAAGATTTATGCCGATGGGGGTGTGTTGGAATCCAGGCTCTCTCATCCAGCCCAGCTGCATAGAGAACAAAACCAAAGGCCCAGCTGCAGATATTAGCATGGGCAAGCACTCTCTCTCTCTCTCTCTCTCTCTCTCTCTCTCTCTCTCTCTCTCTCTCTCTCTCTCTCTCTCTCCCTCTCTCTCCCTCCCTCCCTCTCTCTCTTTTTCTCTCTCTCTCTCTCCCTCTCGCCCTCGCTCTCCCGGTCCATGTGCCCCCCCCATCCCACAACTGTCACATGCCCATGGGCTTTTTTGTGCCTGACTCTGTTGTTATGGAAATGACTCAGCCCACAAGAGAGAACAAAACAGGGAGAGATGTTAAGAGTTGATTGCAGACAAAATGAAAGAGGGAAAACCAATAGGAAACAAAGAGGGCACAAAATATAAAAGAATTCTTAATTAATTATTGAGTTCCGCTCAGAAAGTCAAGTCAGTGTTGCCAAACAAAAGCACACCAACACACCCACACACACACACACACACACACACGTATACAGCTCCGTGTGTAATGCAAACAACCCTTGCTTGTTGTTTGACTTACATGAGGACCTGCTGGGCCTGTTTAAAATGTAAATAATATTAAATTCCTTTATTTCCCTGCAAACCTCCTGTCAGGCCGTCCACCTACCTGGCTGCGCTCCGTGGACCTAAAGCAAAGATTACATGTGACACTGGCCATATGGCATCGGTTACCAGAGCGAAAGCAAAGGGAACCCAAACAAAAATTTATTACATTTTTCTTCTTTTTACAGAGCTGTGTCAGCTGTGACAAAGTCCAGTGCCATTAAAACACCGAATCTGTAACGGGAGCTGAGAAGTTTAGGATCAATTTAGCAAAACTGCCAAAGCAGTGCAAAAGAAATGAAATACACTCCTGCTATTATTATCTTTCCCCTCTTTTCCGTGTGTTTTTGTCTAGCCTCAAAGGCCACGATTCCACAGGTACCTTACATGGCAAGACCTGCCACAGACTTGGCGTCCGCATGTGTGTGTGTGTGTGTGTGTGTGTGTGTGTGTGTGTGTGTGTGTGTGTGTGTGTGTGTGTGTGCATGTTTGAGGGTAACCGGCAAGGTCTCCCTCAGGTCTGGAAGCTCTCACTGCTGCTCCCCACACTCTGTGGTCGAACACATAATGCCCTGCTTTGCTGGAGAGCCGGTAAGAGGCGAGGATCTTGCTGAGTAAAGAATAACCTCAGTTCTCCTCAAAACTCGTGTATTGCCACTTCACGCCTTTTGGCAATCCTATAGCAATATAGTGCAACCAGCCGAAGCGTGCACTGGTTTAGGCTTGACTCCTGCTCCACCACACGCACCCAAACACACAGAGTTACTGTTGTTCCCGCTGCCCAATCACCCGCCGCTGGCTGGCAGGTTGGACAACTCACTTGTGCCACCGCCGCCTTGCTGTATTACAGCGATCAGACAGATGGCTGTATGAAAAGGAGGGACTCCCTCTGTGTGGCCTTAAAAATCCTGGCAACTGACAACTTCTGGATGCCACAATGGTGAAGGGACTATTTTCAGTGTCCTGACCTCAATAATGGTAAATGTATGCAAAGTGTCACATGAATGTGATGTATGTGCACCTTTGCCCAGACATGAGTAAAGATTTCCCTTTTACTGCGTCTGACCTTTTCACCAGAGCGAGTGCATTTGAATGCATGTTCACAGTCTCACATCAGCGTATTGTATGTGGCACTGTCTGCTGCATAAACACACTCATGCATGGATGAATGTACAAAATGAACAACATATGTCATGATTTATTTATTTATTTTTTCCATTCCCCTTTTTCTCCTTTCTTTCTTTCAGTCTTTCTTTCTTTCTTCCTGTTTTTATCATTTAAAACATGAATTAACACTTTTTTAAATAAATATGTTCTGAAAATCTTTTCTTTTTCTGAGACGTGTAGCCCCAAATTACAGTAGTCAAGCGTTTAGACTTAAGCAAGACAATTGAATTAAGCAATTAGAAGTGTCACTCATTGACTGTTTGTTGACCCTAGATAGGCCACAGGGATAGGGAGCAATCCATGGTTTAAAAGCATACCTCTCCTAAATTCAATCCATTTCCTAATTCAGAGGTATTTATCTATTGGCGTCAGCCAGGGACACTTAAGTCTAGTGGGGCAACGTTTGTCAAAATAAATTTCCCCATGCATGGCTAGTGGAGAGTGACAAGTGTGTATTTAATAAACCCAGATTTGTTTACCAGCTGAGCACTTAAGACCATAGGCTTCCTGAGCAACGACAGCTCGGACAACAGTCAAATGAATGTTGGGATGCAATGTTAGTCTCCGTGTGTACACTGGAGTAATGAGACAGTCCTGAACATTCATTATATTCTGTGCAGGTTTTTGGAGCCGTTGAGGTGAATGTGACTCTCCAGGTACCTCAGTAATCATTCATGTATACACGGAGCTGCAGCCTGTTTGCTGCGGTGCTGGGATCGCGCTGTTAGTTTCATATTGACTGTGCCTCTCCTTTGTTGCACAGTGATACAGTCCTGACTTTGGACTTTGTTCTCACTCTGCTCCTTTGACTCTCAGGCCATAGCAGTGATCTCGTCAGATCTCTCAGCCCATTGGTTGCTTCAGTTTAAGACGTCTGCTGACGACCTCTCTGACACCCGAGTGGGAAGTGTTTAATGCTTATACTGCAGGAAACCTACAATGACCTTTTTACCTTTAACAAATGAATACAAAGGTTAATACTCAGACAGGAAGTGATTTTTGATTCCCTTTATGACATTGATTTATTTGTGTTGCACTTTTTTAAGAGACATTGTAACATTTTTATCACCTCACTGTGCCCTCCACAAAGGGTGGGAGTGGCTAATCTGTCCATTAAATCTGCAGCACATTAAAATATATAGTTTTATATTTTGGACCATACATCAAATTAGGATTATATGAAAGTAAATGAATCTAGACCCTATGGCACTTCTTACATAGTGGAGTTGAAATAAATCAAACTATTTAACTAAACACCACAGTTATATGAAGAATCAATATCTTGCAGATCAATTGCCGGCTTGTAAATTTGATATTGTTTGAATCCACATTTTGTGAATGGCAGCCTCAGTACAAAATGTTCCCAGGAGCTGAATTATAATTCCAGCGTTGGCATATACACGGCTCTCCAGGAAGCCGGGTTAGAGGCGAAGAATATTCAGCAACATATGGAGAGCTGACCATTAAACTGCCCTTTTACTCAGGAGGACGGACAAACAGGAGGAGATTTACTGCCCTAATCAAAGCCCTGCCGGCTGCTGGAAATCGACCGTGAATGACGTCATCAACCTGTCTTCACACTGATGGCTTGATTTATAAAGTATGCACGAAGCCCGGGCGAGGGAAAAGAAGCACGTTCACAATCCGACACGAAATGCACAGTGTGAAAATAAGGACCTTTCTTTTTGTTTTTGTCCTGTCTTGCCTCAGGCTTGGTGATCCTCAGCAGAGCAGTCCAGTGCTGCACTTCGATCCCAGGGCACATTCTATACTGGGTGAATGGGAAGCAGTGTCACCGCAGAGGTAAACCCGAGTTATCAGCAACTCATTTGTTAAAGAAAATTAACAATAAAACTCAATAAAAGACACATTTCTATTTAGGAACAGCCACAACTCATTATTCTCGCTGGATATTAGATTTTTTTGGTGTTTATGTTAAACTGAAGCAAGTAGGGTTGTATTTACCCTGCATGTGATGATGCTGGTGTTCACCCGGTGTCTGTGCAACATCAAACACAGACTCTCCGAACACCTTTATCCCCTCTGAGCGTAAAGGAAGTCAAGTTCACCCGCTCTTCAAATCCCTGGCTGGAAGAAGACTAATTTGGGGACTTGCTCTGGGATGATGGATGGATTGTGGATAGTTTGCAAAAACAGTCATGCTTTTGGTTTCAATAAACAACTTAGACCCCGGAGGATACTCCAGAGAAAATTCTTGGGAAGCCTTAGATGAGGCCCAAATGTGCGTTTCCCCGTTTTCCTGAACCTTCTTGGAATTAAAGGGTTTTTTTTTCAAATACATTTTAAAAACCATCAGCGTACAATTAAAGGTTTGCTGAGTCCTAGGTTCCACATCAAAAAATAAACTCTTACAAGACGTAAAATGCGTTCAGATTTAAGAAGTGCTTTTGCAAATATTTGAAGCAACTCTCAGAGATGTCTGAAAATGCCCCGAGGTGCTAATGAATGGAATGTAAATTGATTATGTTTTTATGGGACTGTTGTGTTGGACTCGGAACAAACCGAACACAGGCCAAGTTTTCCTGGCAGGAAAGTTTTATTGGTATTCAAAGATAATTAAAAAAAACAGACTTATGCATAGGCGTACGTTTTCTAGGGGGAAGCAGAGGCTGAGTGTAAATAAAAAGGAAATTAATTAAATGTTAGGCAAGTTAGTGTGGCGCCACGGAAAGAGTACACAAGTTCAAAACATGCCAAATGCGAGATGAATCAAATCGGCGGTGATCTGTCATATTTTGCCCGGTTTTGACAGGACATATACAGTTTCAGTGATGTGACTGAGCAATTGAGACAAATTGCGGGGGAGCTCACAAAGTAAACACACGAGAGTCTCGGGACATTTTTGTTTTGTTTTTGTTTTTTAAATCAATGCATTACCCGAAAGGTTGACTTGAACTTTCGCTACGTGTGTTTACATGTCAGAGCTCATGTTTGGAGTCCTGGTGAGGTAACCAGCATCGGGCCGGGGTGCACTCATTTAAAAAACATTCAAAGACAGATTGGATGTTGAAATTTAATTTGAATTCTTATTAAAAAATCATCAAATGCAGCGTAGTAGGCAGAGGCAGGTTGAGTAACTGAGGTAATGTAATATTATGACTTGTCATTGCTGCTTATAGGAAATACTATGTCACACGTAGGATATACAATCAAACATCTAAATTCGGGGTTTAGACAAATTTATTTTTTGAGCACAAAACAATGACAATTTCTGTCAATGTTGTCATGAAGTCTTTCTGATTATATCACATATAACATAATGCATCATGTTGCTTTATGTAGAAAGAGTCTCAGTGAAGTGTAAAAACAACCAGGGAGGCAACAGGGCACTTGGAGCTCTGAGTGTCTGATTGGGCCCTCAACAATGATTGTGGTCTGAATGGTTTCACAAAGCCCAGAGCCAGTTTTGTATAAACCAAACTAATCCGAGCGTGGAGGCGGGACAGTGAAATTGCAGGCCTCCTGAAAGGTGATCTGGCGGCAGAGCAGCGGTACGAGGCCTGAAGTTTACATAGGATAAATAAAAATAATGGAGAACAAAATAACAGAGCCGGTCGCTAAGTAACGATGCATTTATCTTGTACACAAGCGGCTGGTTTTTGTTATTGTGCACTTATCTGTGCTGCTGCTAGAGTGCTTTACCATTACCAATTCAAATGCACAGAAAATGTATTTATTTGAGGTATCAGATTGACATTTCTCGGACTTTGACCATTTATTCGATGTTTTGCAGAGTTCAAATATTCATAAATTTGAAAAAAAAAAGAACGATGAATGTCACAGAATACCGGTGTTGACAAATTAATCAAAGGCTGAAGGAAATCAAACTTTCCTCATCACCTTCATCACCGGGGTGACTTCACTCTTCGTCCATTAGACGATTAGACCTGACAACCTTGTCCTGCACGTCTGCACCAGCAGTGTGGTAATCAGCAGTGTCTGTGCGAACCACCAGTATGGATTTCAACCCAGGGCTGCTGAGGACTTCCATGGCTCACATGTGGCGCAGAACACCTCGGCCAGGCCTGTCAGTTCCTGTTCCAGGCCACTGCTGCCTAAATGGATCCTGATTGGCTATTTGGACAGGGAAGTGTGCGAAAGGTTGACACATGAGAGGTTGAATCACTGTCGCTCCGCTGCTTCACACTGTAGAGAGAAAACATTAGGGAGGGGGGGAGAAAATGCAATCCATGTAATCTACATGAAATCCAATATCTCTGAGGTGACCTTTTTCATCGTGTTGAATCACGGCTCAAACGTGAGACGATTAATCTTCATTTCTATCAGGGATTATTATGACGTTTTGATATGATCAATGCTACCGAGGGTTCTGGCGATGGGGCTGTTTTGTCTGAATGTTTGTACTCTTAAGTCCGCTGCGTGATGAATGAGTTTTGTCATAATAACTTCACCTCAATCTACCCCGAGTTTCGTCTACCTGGCGTCCGACCTGCTGACATACAACAGCAATCAAACACCACAGGTTTTCGGAACAATTTCTCAAGTAGCAATCAGAAAAAAAGATAACCGCAGTTGTATAATTGCAATTTGTAACGACAGGGAGAGATATATGACCGGGGTGCGTATCACGGTAGACTTGTTGTTGGCTGTCGACTCGACTGCAGAGTTACAACCTCGCTGATTCCCCACCGGGTCGCTGGGAGGTTTAAGGCCCGGACATCAGACCGCTCAGTCGTTTACTTCTGTCCTTCTTTGCACCAAATTTGTGACGTAGGTCGACTACCGCTGTACCCACGGTGATGTTTCCACTGAGGTCGACCGAAATACTCAAAGACTGAAATCACTCGGGTTAAACTGGAATAACCTGACATCAGGTAAAGAGAGACGGCCTGGTTTAAGAGCCTTGGCACGGGAAGGGGGGAGGTCGGTGATGCCAAGCTGAGACGGAGGAAAAATGTCTACCACTTCGTGTCAGCTGAGCACGGTGAGACAGAAGTGTGAGGCAGAGGGTGCACGGTGGGGACAGAGCTGAACTCTCAATAGCGATACCTGTGGTCTCTCTAAGGAGGAGGAAACATTTGGCAGAGTTCGTAAGTGGAAAGTCAGACAATGCCAGACAAAAAAAGTCTTGGGGCTTTCCTCCAGTTTAACCAGCTTCATGTAGCTTCAGCCTCCCAACCTGGGTCAACTGGGCTGTGACCAAGTTGCCATCCCCAGGTTGATCCATACACATAGGCAGAGGTGTCAAGTAACGAAGTACAAATACTTTGTTACCTTACTTAAATAGAAATTTTGGGTATCTATACTTTACTGGAGTATTTATTTTTCAGACGACTTTTTACTTCTACTCCTTACATTTTCACGCAAATATCTATACTTTCTACTCCTTAAATTTTAAAAATTGCCTTGTTACTCCTATTTCATTTTGGCTAGTTTTCATTCCGGTTTGTCATCGTTCAAAAACACACACAATGTGGCGCTCGCAGCGGATGAGGCGTGCGCCGGCGTCCTCGCAGCATCCCACATTTTTCAACATAACATTTTAACATAACATTATAGTCATAATGGCTTTTAGAAAAATGTTTTTTTTGGAGGAGGTGGGGTAGTGCACTATAGGCCCCTGAGACGCGGCTTAAGAGTTTGTTCTTAATGGAAAAAAAATGTCCCTTACATTACTTTTACTTTTATACTTTAAGTAGTTTTGAAACCTATACTTTTATACTTTTACTTAAGTAAAAAGCTTGAGTTGATACTTCAACTTCTACAGAAGTCCTTTTAAACCCTAGTATCTATACTTCTACTTGAGTAATGAATGTGAATACTTTTGACACCTCTGCACATAGGTGAGTATACACGAAAACAAAATATAAATCTTAAACTTCTTGAACTTCCCTTGAAAGACAGACATTAAACAGTAGCAGCCTTTTAGTGAACATATGCAACACAGCAGCAGGAGAGAAACAATACATGTGAAAGAGGGAAGCTGTAATCTGCAAAGTTTTCCCAGCATTTTCATTTTTTTAGCTGTTCAAGGATTTAACTTTAGAATTTACACAAGCTGTGATCGACTGACGGCTCGATCGGTTCAAATTTCAAATAGTAATGTTAGTCCAGCTTTCTCGTTTCCCCCCCTCAGTACTTTTCAGCGCAGCACCTGAATACAGTAGCGTGATTAGTGGGTCCACTTTCACACCAATCAGGGAGCATATTCATTAAATTTGTGTATTTACAGTCGGCAAAGCAGAAGGGCGCCCCCCCCCCCTTGTTAATTAGCCACTAACAACATTGCATTTTAATGAAGCATCCATCCACCTGGTTTCTTCGGGCTCCTGTTTATTTAATGTCTTCATTGTAATGGAACTCAGATGCCTCATGTTTACACCAGGAGAAGAGGTCACAGAACGTTTTCCTAATTTGATTCAAAAGAGCTTCAGGTAAAGTAAACTATATGTTTTCACACTGTTGTTCCACCGGAATCATTAAGACTCTTTCGGGGGTTTTTTTTCTCTCTATCGTAATCATGCTGAAAAAATATGTTTGCAATTATGTCACGTCCTTCTGAGTCACTGCCATGCTGCTGCCAGCGTTGCTACCAGGAGTGATGACAGTGAAATCTCTTTGTAATCAGAAGCAGCCAGTGAGTTTTGACGATTAAATAAGTTCGGTCTTGTGCGCGAGAATAAGGAAATGTTATATTTGTACATTTTTCTTAATGATATCCGTATGAGAGGAGTGAATGTGAAAACCTATTTGATTTTATGTGACCATTAGGGTTGCAAAGGGGTGGAAAGTTTCCGGTAAATTTCCGGAAACTTTCCGGAAACTTTCCACGGGAATATTAAGCTCGGGAATTTTGGGAATTTTGAAAAAAATAAAACTATGCAAATTAAACCCTGAGCAATAAAAACATCATTCAAAACTCTATTTTAAAGATGTATGGAATGCAGCACACGCTTCACGTTGAATTTCAACCCTCCACTGTGCATTCTTCCATCACATGCACAGATAACTCCCAGCATCCTTCACTCTACAGCAGGGCTATTGAGGCCTGCTGTAGTGTGCAGGACTAGTCAGGTAAGTTTCAATGATATTACTCGGGACAATATATTAGCATGCTGATTGAGGATTGTTCATCTGTTCATCTAGCCTATTTCCATTCATTTATCCATCAATTGTAAAATATGTTTACAGACGATTCCAATTGTTTGGCTAACTATTTATATCTCTGGCATTGCATTAGTGTTTTTTTACAAACTTTTTTCTCATCTTATTCTACAGAACAATGCCACGTGCACTCTCTCATGTGTGGAGACATTTCACCCCATCCAATGTAGAAGGAAAGGCTGTGTACATTTGCAAATACTGTGCAAAGACCTATGTTAAGAATGACACAACGATGCAGAAGCATATAGTCAATTACCCAAAGTTTCCTCAGGGCTCAAATCAGCCTATGACACAACAAAATGTTTATATTCATGTCTGTATATGACAAGGTAAATACAGTTAGTATAAATTACCCACAACATTTCCAGTTTATTCCCGTTAATTCCCGTTAATTCCCCGTAATTCCCGTATATTCCCGTATATTCCCGTTAATTCCCGTTAATTCCCATGGAAAGTTTCCAACTATGAATATTCCCGGAATTTTGCAACCCTAGTGACCATACATATGGACGAGGTCGTGAATCTCCGTTCCTTGCAAATAGATTCAAGGGACTTCAGTGACTTCCTGCCACCAACACTGGTCGGGTTACACCAGGGGGCGTATAAAGATTGTTATCATCCGGTGATCCGTCAGAGTAAATAGGACGTCTTCTATACACAGGAAATGCATGCATTCCACATGAACTGAATGGTCCAAAAGTTCCAGGGCAGCTGAGGATAAGTGGTTGGTTCTTTGAATGGAGAAATGAGGGAAAGTGAACAAGTATTGTTTGGTCTGCAATTTGTCTTCGACAGAGACAATGCCTCTTTGATTGTATCCTCCGTGGCCCCGAGATTCAAGTTCAATGCCAAGGAATCAATAGTCTGTGGCGCAGGGGCCCCGGTTGTCAGAGGTCAAACGAGTGGGAGGGTGCGTTATGTGCGCGGGGGGGGCGGAATGGGAACTAGATGTGTTTTAACAGAGAGGATCCCTGTGAGGAACACGACAAAGCAGCAGATCACTGTGAGTTTTATCTGACCTTCGACCCCCAGAATGCACTTTGCCTGTGACCATATCTAGTTCTGATAGCGGGTAAAGGCACCAAAAGCCAAATAATTCACACGATCACACACAAATCTGCTGAAAAAAGTAAAGTGGATCAATGCAATGATTTTTTTCCACCTGTGTTGTCGCAAAAAATGAAAAGTGTCATCGTCCTTATGTTTTCAACTTGACATTGTGTCAGCAAGTTTCTATGTTTTGCACAAACTGTAGCAAAAAAACTGTGTCTCTTCTCATGCTGTGTGTTGATATGCGTCACTTTGTGTCAGTTTCTGTTTTTAAAGTATTGATTTTGCCCCCAAGTTAGAAAATATCTTCCCAAAGATAAACGTTTTTACATTTTGCAACTATTAGAACCTCATAGTTAAGTTTGCATGTTTCCGGTCTTACGTCCCTTGATTATGCCTCAATCTGCTACCATACACTAGAGTGTCTGTAAACAGCCTTATAGTGAATCACCGGTGGCTGTCTGGAGGAAGTATTGTCTGAGTATTAGCTGAGACAGCCGCCTAATACCGTCTGTGTCTGAGATCGTTGGCCTCCTGCCCACCGCGCTACTGTCTGGAGGACGAATATCAGAGAGGAGAAGCTGAACTTTTCACGACTGTGTCTTTTCGTGCACGTTTGTGTTTGCATAGATTTGTGCAACCTTCATATCCTGAAGCTATTGCATTTCAAACTGCAAACTATCATATTTCCTTTCCATTTATTGCCTCACTTTATATAAACTTACAGGACATATGTTTGCTGAAAGAAAACACACTGATCCTTAAAATGACTTCCACTGTAGAGTCCAGTCAGTGCTGGAGAAAATGATTGAGAAATCTCCACTTTCCCTGTTGGAGAGCTGTCATGTTTTAATTCCTAGTATCAACTGTATTAAAACAAATGATTAAATCAAACCAAATGATAAATCTTTACCCCCCGAAAGGTGCTTTCCCTGATAATCAGAGTTGACAGGTGACGGATCTAATTGCACCACTTACACTTACAGAGGAAGATACATGGAAGGGTGTGTGCATTCATAACACGAGTTTAATTATAGTGTCTGGGTAACAGTATCTCTACTGAGTCACATGCAGTGTAAGTGCAGCGGCGGGAAATTCGCTGTTTTCTCAACCCCCGACGTGTGATGTGCGACGGGGAGGATTTGCGGCAGGAAACTGTCGGTGGATTAAAAGCGCTCGGAGAACAAACACGGGCGGAATTTTAACAATTTTCTGACAGGGCCCAAATGAGACTGTTGCCACAAAGGAAGCCACAGTGTATCCGCAGCTCACCGGCCTTGTGAGCAAACTCCGGGTCACACCGTGTGTCTCAGCTGAGGCGGCGGCTCCATCAAAAGCCGATTCTGTTGACGTTACAGCGCGGAGACGTCCGCCTGCAGACGTGTGAGCGCCTGAGTCACGAGACGCCCGCTGCATCGCCCACCGATCCACCGAGACTGGGCAAATATTTGACTCGCCCGATGCCTGTGTTTGTTTTTCCTTCAGCACCCGTGTTTGTCACTAATGAGACACTTGTGTTTTGGCTGCGCCTCTACAGCTGTTCGGAGTCGCTTGGTTCTCCCCCTTTTCTCTCCGGCAACCCCCCCCCCACCCCCTCCCCTACATTCCTCTATCGTCAGATCAGCAGACTCTCAGATAATAGATTTCGCCTCCAAACCACACTTGGGTAAACTCTGCGGGTCTTGCGGAGGAATGCTTGGTTGCGCCGTCGTCCGAAAGAGGAAACGTAAAACACATGCAACATGAAAAGGCTGCAATTATTGTCTGAGAGCTGTGGTGAGGAAGGTGCACTCTGTGTTGGTGGTGGTGAAGGATATTTCATTGGCTGTGGGATCCGCATACAGAACTATACAGTACGGGCTCAGTGTTTTACAGTGTATTAATATAAGCAAATAAATGTTTTGCCCAATAGGAAAAAATAGAACTTCCTTTTCTTGTTACATTATCTTCCGGATTTTTTTTATGTGCTTGACGTTTTCTCATTCTAAATCGACATTATCAAACATCAAATTAAGTCCGTACTTACTAAATGTAACACTTCTAAAACATCACATTGTAAATTATTTTCTCGGGGCCTAACAGAGCAGATTAATGGCTCCGTCCTTGTGCTGACATGTTAATTACACGAAAAGGAAAACACAACTTGTGTTAGCACCGGGCATGGCGAAAGCTGTGAGAGACGCCCGGCAGGGAAGTCAAATTCATCAACGTCTTTGTCAACATGTATCCTCCCTTAGAGTCACTACATGTGATAGCAAAAAAACGAATACCTGAAGAGTGATTGTAAACTGTGTGCAAAAGTCCAGCCCAGCTCAGGAAACCCTGCAGCAGGAGCGGAGCCGAGCCCTTTGACTGAGGAGCCGAGGAGAAATCTGCATGTGCGTCCACGGTGTTTCTTTATCTGACTCACCCTCGCCAGGAATGCAACAGTCATTTCATCAGAGGCGGTGGAGACCAAAAGCTCCCAGGTTCACGTGGAGGAGCATCGGTTTATCAGCGTCTGTGCACCAAAGGTTGTTTGATGGAGCCCGGTGCTCAGGTGTCCTACGGGAAAACTGCTTGTGCCATTTGCCACATGTTCAATGCAAGTTACTGCAAACACACAAACAACAGGGAAATCTCTTCCTATGTGCAGGACAAAGAAAAAGGAAAAGGAACTTCATAACTTACTTTGCACATTTCAACCCATGCAACAAAATCAGAAATGCACCAAAGAGTTTTTTGCTTTCTTTACAATATAATTGCACATTTATTTTTACATCTTGGTAATGTTATTCCTGTTTCTTTTGTAGTCCTGAAGAGCAAAGTCATGGAAAGACATGAGGTGGTGTATGATTAACCGCATCCTGTTCAGACGTCGCTATCTGAATCATACGACTTTTTCCGTCTAATCTTTATCGTAATGGAGCTTTTATTGGTCTGGCCAAAGTAGTGCACCTCATCGCGTTATCGGCAGAGCTCCACCGCAGCCACACTGTTGATCAACAGGCCATCGCTGCTGCAGCAAAAAAGAGTTTAACTGACGACCATGCTCTTGGAGGAGGAGCCTGTGAAGAAGAACCAATGGATGGAGGGTATTAAAGACCTGATGGGTGACTTCACTGGGAAGTCAGACCTGAGCTCAGCGCCTCATTTTCAGGTCACTCGGTTGGCATTCCTTGTCAAAAAGGAATGTGCCTTGTAAAAAAACTTTGTCACAGGACGCTCACTTTACTGTAGCGATAATCTTGTAAAATAGGAACCGTAAAATACTTGTAGTTCTTTGATGCTGGTAATTGGCTTGAGATTTTGATCAGGCGAGTCTGTACCAGTTTGAAGGTGCATTATTGTTTGGTATTTGCATTGTCTTACTTTCTTGTGATTCTTTTCCGATAAATTTGACCTCCACCAAGAAGGTCATGTCTTCAAGCCTGACCCTTTTACAGACTGAATAGATTCCCTTGAAACTTAATGAGTCAAGGACATAGGTCAAGAAAGAGACATTTCAATTTTGTTGCAGGTAGAGACAGATCCACTTTCTATAGCATTTTGCCACAATTTCCCAGAGAATTATTAATGTGGACTGTTATAATCGTGTATGATTCATGTAAAGGCCATGAAAATACCCACAATTTATCATGATTGACATTAACTATATAATACCGAACATTACTACAATTGTTAGTATTATTTATAATCAGTGCTATTAATGATTGGTTTAGGTTTAATTTTAAAATATATATTTGATCTCAAATCCTCATGTTTAAGTTGTTTAGCAGCAAAAGGTTAATAATTTACTTTAAATAAACAACTTGTCTGAAATATATTTGACCGATTGAATAACAGCACTGCAGTCATATGTTTTTCAATTTAGAAATCCGTCTCCCGCAAAGTTTTTCGTGGACAGGGAGATAATCTTGATATAAATGACTTTGCTTATTTAGAGAATGTATAATCTTTCATTTCTGAGTTGGTTTAATCTAATCCAGGCTGGGGAGCCATGCAGGTGATACGATCTGCACATCCTGACAGGCAGGTAATATATCAATGAGATCTGAGGGGCCCCCACGGATCAGAGAGGAGCAGCTGAGCTCATCTTAAATGATGAAACCATAATCCAGGGATCAAAGCAGCACAGACCAGGAGAGTCAGACCTCTCTACAGACCGGCCTACCCGGTATATGTCACCACTGTGTGTTTAATTCTGTTTAAACAGTCATGCAAATGCTGGTGGACAGTGGCTTCTGTGGTTATCGGCTACATTTGCCAACTCATGCGACGGATATGGCCCTTTGCATAACAGCAAACAGCTATTTAAACCCTCGTTCCTCCATTGACTTGGTCACATACCGAGTTTTTTAGATTTGAATGTGACCTGAAGCATTTTCTGCGTGTCAATTTCTGTCTCCCTAAAGTTATTCGTATTTTTATCTTCCTACAAAGTTATAGTCAAAACATAAATATTTTTTTATATATAACTTTGGCTGCTAAGTGTCAATTTTGAGTCATGTAAGAAATATAGATCATATTATATATGTCATTATCTATAATATAGAACTATACCTTTGGTAGCTGTAAGGAAATTCACAATATGTTTTGTTCTACCTTCACATTTATTTAATTAATTCAGATTACAAGGAAATTAAAAAGAATCCAGCCTAAGGTGTAGTAGACAGGTGCACGGAAATACCTATTGTCTGTTGGTGTGGATCAACCCAAAACCATAAATCAGCATATTACCGTAAAATATTTGCTTAGCAATAAAATAAATAAGAACCTTATCTATGTTTACTCTGTACTTTTAATGCTGTGTGTCCTATTTTCAAAGCTTTCATGCAAAACATTCATCTTCAGTGACGTGTTTGAATTCATAGAAACCAGCCAAAGTAACTTCTAGTAAATACTCCATTAAAAAAAAAAAAAAAAAACACAGATTATCTGTTTTCAGTGTTGAAAAGAAAAGATTTAACCGATAACACTTTAGAGATTATTAACAAATGATTATACCTGAGGGTTTAAACATTAACAGAACCTCTACTCTGTTCCTGAAAATGGAAAGAAAGAAAGAAAAAACGTGAAAAAAGCACGTGGCACGCCAAACAGATATGTATTTCCATAGACAAACATGGGCGACAAACAAATCCTGCACCTGTTTCTACACTGTCTCACCGACTCGCCTCAAAGATCAGGAGCAGATCTAACAGATACAGGAAATAAATAAAGCACCAGTTTAATTTAATCTCTACGTGGTCAAAGAATTATGAGCCGGCTGCTGCATCAGCTCCTGAAACTGATGTTCACTCCCCCAGGTCATCAATCACTCTTGTTGTACATGATAAGTAGGCCCAGGAGAGCGGGAGGCATACTACAAGGTGAAAGTCAACACTAAAAACATTTTGGGCGAGTGGGAACCTGAAACCCACCTGACACCGAAGTGGAGTGCAGCTCCTCATTTATCCTCCCGTCCTGGCTGCTCTCGCCGGGGATGATAAAAGCACGGAGGTTGTAACGCTTTGCAACCTCTGATCTGAAAGCCAGCCAGTCATGGATACCGCGATGGAATGATGTTGTTTTCTTCTCTACTTTATAATATCTTCTCCTTTCTGACCCCTGAAATATCATCACTGACATGGTTGTGTTTCTCTTGCACATTTCTCTTTTCCCTGATGTGGCATAAAACGGCTCTTCTGTCTGAGCACTTTGTGTTCTGGTGAAAGATCAGATCCCCTTGGCTCGAGATTTAGCTCACAATAAATATGTTTACGTTATTTATTTGTATCTTTTGTCATGTCGGTCTAATGCATCTTCCAGAGTAGAGAGACTGCTCCAAGTCTCAAGGCTGTGTTGGGTTAAATAAGGGTTAAATAAACACTAAAAAGGTTTTGAAGACATTATTTGGGCTGTTGGATTCTTACTGTACACTGCATGCTTTGACTTTTCTTATTTTAACTCTTGTATTAGTTTGTATCTGTGTTTTCCATTTCTCCGATACACAAACAATTTGGTTTAAACACCTGTTAACCTGCTTATTCGCAAAATGATGCAATCAGCTGAGTGAGGAACTTCACTTCATTCTGACCTGATCACTGCTGTTGGACTGGTTTTTTTTAATGCAGGTCTGTAGGCTTAGTTTTAGGGTTTAGGTGACAATACACAAAACAATCTCTATAGTGAGCAGTGGTTTTTCAGACTGAAACACCGTTTCAATGAGAGAGATCAGACAGAGAGAGACAACGGTGCCTCAGCTAATGAATCTTACAACTGTGGTGAGAAGAGAACGTGGAGAAATGTGGAACAAAATCTGCCTGCTCTGATGAGTGAGAATTTGGTATGTGCAGCATGAGTCCTAGGACTAAACCTGACTTGGGCCAAAGGTCCGGTCCTGATTTGAATTTGTGCCCGTTCACACAGGTCCATCATCGTTTGAATGCCACAGATTGTTATTGCACCATGTCACAAAGCAAAACTGGTTCCATGAACCTCACAATGGATTCAATGTGTTTCAGTGACCTCCCCAGTGATCAGGCAACATGGATGTGCAGATGATGCAACAATTGTCAACATGGACCGGCATCTCAAAGAGACGTTTCCAACATTTGATCCAAAGAAAATTAGGCCCCTGTTGGCCCCTGTTGGCGCCTGTAGGCCCCTGTAGGCCCCTGTTGGCCCCTGTAGGCCCCTGTAGGTCTCTGTAATTCCCTGTCGGCCCCTGTAGGCCCCTGTAGGCCCCTGTTGGCCCCTGTAGGCCCCTGTAGGTCTCTGTAATTCCCTGTCGGCCCCTGTAGGCCCCTGTAGGCCCCTGTCGGCCCCTGTAGGCCCCTGTCGGCCCCTGTAGGCCCCTGTCGGCCCCTGTCGGCCCCTGTAGGTCCCTGTAGGTCCCTGTAAGTCCCTGTTGGCCCCTGTCGGCCCCTGTAGGCCCCTGTAGGTCCCTGTAGGCCCCTGTAGGCCCCTGTTGGCCCCTGTCGGCCCCTGTAGGTCCATGTCAGCCCCTATCGGCCCCTGTAGGCCCCTGCAGTATGTTCATGTACACAGTAGTGCGGACTCCTTACCATGAAGCAGGGAGTTTTGTCATACAGCTACTTGTGAATATACTTATACAAAAACACACAAACAAACTGATTCACTCCGATACTAACATATCTGGAATGAGCTAATATCAGTTGATATCATGAGCCCTGGTGATTTATTGGTCTAATACAAACACATTCCCATACGATGTCACACTGACACACTGTTTTACAGCACCCTCCCCCCCTTCGAGTCCAGAACAAAGGCTTTAATGATTCAGGGATTCAACGCTGCTCACCCAGTGTAACTTGTATTTCAACTCTCGCACAAAGATTTTTTTGTTCCAGCTCATCGAAAAAAAAACATACTGTGTTCATAGCTGTCCTGTCACCACCGTGTTTACAGTCTAACTGCTCCGTCCCTATTCTTCTGACATTTTTTACATTTACTCACAAAGTCAACGGGTTATGGAAATTACAGTATTTGTTCGGGCTGGACAGTTGTGTTTTTTATGTGTTTGACAGGAAAATCATGCAAATGCTGCTTCGACAGAAGAAAGGAAATCACCTTGGTTTTAGCCGTAGAAACAGAACAAAGAGAAGTTAAATATCTGCAGCTTCCCTTGAACTGGTTTATCATTAAAACCAGTTCTTTACCTTGCAACTAACCATTACATTTCACCAGCTACTGTAAATGTCTTGGTGTGTAATTCTTGGCGACTCCGCAGTCATTGGCACTTCCAAAAATATATAATAAGTATAAGCAAACAGCAGCTAAGATCCCACTATTTATCATGCGGTATCAGTCCTTAAATAAATTGATTTCTCTCATCAGCCTGCTTTCCCTGTTCATTAAATCTGGACTCGGGCTTGTTTATTTAAAGCTGGTGAGAAAACACACGCAGCCTGGCGACTCCCTCCGAGCGGAGCCAGCCAGCCGAGCTCTCCGCCTCGGCCCACGGTGAAAAGGCTCTTTTGAGTCACGTTGTTTTTGATCCCGTCAACCCTTTCATTCCTTTTGCTAATATTTAGATGGATTGGCAAAGCTGTTTACTGTGTGCTGCAGGCTCCAGTGCAAGAGGAGCTGCTGCAGAGGTTCTAGTATGAATCAGCGGAGTCATCTGGAGGGCACGATGGCAGCTTGGTGCATATCAGCTGATAGTGACGGCCGCTTTTATCTCCGCGGCCTCACCCTCACTTCTCGGAGCGAGCGCAGGGAAAAAAGTACTTGACCCTGTTTTCCATGTGTTGCACCTGCTGATGATGATGAACAAAACAGGGGTTTCTGCTTGGATAAATACTTTTGACATAGCACAGCGTCCTGCGTGTGCTTCCTTCTTCTTCCTTCTTGCCGACAACTCTGCCTGAGGTTGTAAATCTCGCCAAGTGAGACCTCTCGCCGGAGAGAGCTGCAGACAGGATGACTTGGTGCTGCGGGTGTTTGTAAAGCTGCACGTCTCGCAGCACGATGAACTTGGACGACTCTGTATCGGTGAGGGATCGGCGCCTTGGGCTTTGGACTAATTAGGTGCTTGAAACACTGCAGACAGAGACGGTTGCTCCTGTCAAAGGTCGCTACGATGATCAAGATAGGAGGCTGCGCCGCGTGTTTGGAAATTCCAAGTGTCGATGAGTTCACAGAAACCACGGAGGGGCCTTTCACACAGCAGAGATATTCCAGTGCTTTCTTGAGGGAACAGATGAGTAACTAGCAGCCGTGAGGAATGAGGCTCTGGCCCTGAGTGCAAAGACTTAGAACAACTGTCGTGGCCCCAGCTGTCAACTGGCATCTTTCACCGAGTGGTCAGCTACCGTGCAACTTGGCCACCGTACACACACGACTCCAACCCGCATATGCCGGCAAAGTACACATTGTCGTGCAGTACAAACAGCCCCACTTCCTGCAGCACTGTGTCGTCCACACTGATTTACTCCAGTTCTGTAGTGGGATGCTGCAGAAGTGTTGCTGGAGGCCACGGTGTCTTTCTGACTCTGACAGAGACATTAATCATTTTGTTCAGTCTTTTCTTAGTTTAGTGTGTCAGGTGTCTGCAGGCTTAGACTTTTGAAATGTCCCAGAATATGGGAATGTTAGTGACATAGGCTACTGTACTTGAGCAAAAATGACAGATTAGTCCTTTAAGGCTTTTTTCTGTCTGTGGGTTTTTCCCAAGGCAGGGTCAAAGGCCTAGGTTAAAAACAAAGGTACGGGGGGGGGGGAACCAGGTCAATCTGGTGGTTGGAGTGGGTTCATCTGGGATTTGGCACTCAAGGTTGCAACAGGTGCATCTCAGAGGGTCACACAAATGGATAAATGGCCCTAAAATATTCTGCTGATTTGTCTCCAAGGTCCAACTGTTCATGTGTCCCCATGAGGTTATTCAATATATTTTAAAATATGTACATGTTTCAAACCTTAGGGGTTGGAATTTGGGGGGGGGGTTAGGGTTAGGCGAGATGAAGTTAGGGTTCAGTTTAGAATCTGAATTCATGGAGAAGCGTGCTCCTGCATGCAAACCTCTGCACCACGCAGCTCATTAAAGTAAGAGAAGTGTGTGTGGTCCATTCCGTTGGTGTTTACAGTCGCTGGTCAGAGCGGAGGATGTCAGTAGCACGATGGGTGTGGGCCTCGGAGGATGCCAGTGGCACGAGCCAGGGTCTGCGCCACGAGACAGGCAATTGTGCCAACCACAGACGTGCACAGGAATCCATACTGCCCCCTGGGAAAAGCAAAAAACCTCTTCACATAATCGGAGCAGAACGAAGGAAAGCACAGAAAGCCGTTAATGTATTTCAGCGACGGCTGCAACAGCAACATTTCTGTGCTCTCGCTTGTGGACGCTGCGATGCTGGTGCATGACATTAGCAGAGGAGAGACTGGCCCGTATTCTCGTGCGTGTGCAGAGCCAGAGCGATGTCTCTCCTCGTGCAATGTGGCAGGACAGTTTCCTGGCATGCTCGCACTGTCAAGCTGCAGACCTGTTACCAAAATGCTAACTAGTAAGATCGCCTACCGCTGGAGTTGTTTGAGTGCAGAGGGTGGAAAAAAGTGAACAGGGAGTGTATGTGTGTGCCGGGGTGGGGATGGAGTACTCAAATAATCTCTGATAATTGCTGGAGGGTCCTGCCTTAGTGTGCTCAGCAGAGGCTCCATTCGGTTCTGTTATATATTTGAAAAGGACGCAGGGAGGAGGAGGAGGCGCAGCCATTTGCAGCGGACTCTACACCTGTGTTTAAACAATGAGGAGGAAACGGCTTTTTGTAATCAAAGGGACATTTGTCTTTCAGATGAGCTTGTGTACAAACCTGCGGAGAAACACTGTGGCCACTGTTCGCTCCAAAGAAAGATCGGTGCAGAGATAACGAATTTGTGTTAAAACGAATTAACATCTAAAATATTCACAGTTTTAAAGCACAGGAGAACTGAGGTCAGCAGATACTCAAAATAATTTAAATATAAACTGATACGACGTCCCCTTAAAGAGTAATATTAATATTATGCAATATTTTTTCACATTTTTTTATTTTTATTTTTTTCAATATTCTTTTTATTGTTTTTTAACCGTTTTATAGTACAAACTTTAGAAAAACAAAACAAACAAAACAAAAAAAAGTCCCACCCCAAACTAACAATGAGCAATGCAATATATATCCTTACACAAATATATATATATACATACATACACATATACATCCATGTATACACAAACATACATAAATACACAATCAGCAGGATGACAGGAGACAGGCAAGGGAATAGCGTGTATAAAATAAAAAGAATGAAACAAAATAAAATAAAAAGGCAGTCAGGCCTCCCCTTCCAGAAAAAGATTATGAGTTATGGATTCTGTAAGAAGGAATGCACCGGTTTTCACATTTTTTTAATTGTTTTTAACTTTGAACATAAAATGACAAACATTGCATGTCTTTAATCGTGAGCAGATCTTGTTTGAGGTGCATTTTAGTTTTAAAACCATCTGAGCGATACTGTGCCAGTTGGAGTTTGGTCTGTGGTGTCATAAGTCACGGCCTCCAGTGGGTTTAATAAGTCAAGTCACCTCGGAGGAAAGACGCTTGTTTTGCCACCTCCATAAAACCGGTCGGGGATTTCGCTGTTTTTCCAAGCGTCTCAGGCTCGTTCAATACTTCAGGGAAACCAAAGCAGCCATTACTACCACTTTTTACACGTTTGCCTCACAAGTGATGTGGGTTGAATTAAACTGCAACATTATATCTTCGACTCAGGGCTTGGCTCTTTTATAATGGGGGGGGGGAGCCCGTTACTGGCATTTTTCAGAGTCCTCAATCAGTGTAATAAATTGGGTCTGATGGCTAATTTTAGCTGAAATCCAACCCTGCACAATAAGTTACAGGCCTTGCGGGACCCTTTAGTCAAACTGTGTCTGGCACTGCCACAGTAGAAAAGAGACTTCCCCCCCCCCCTCCCCAAAAAAAGTTGCATGTTTTCAAAGTGCTGCTCACTCCAGATACAGGGGTCACGCACATAAAGTGAAGTTTACCGTGTCTAACACCTCTGTTGATTTGTGCACTCCGGGTCACGTCATCCGTCGTCTGAAACTCATTCGGGACGCGACTATTTTCATTTTGCATTGGGCGGATTTTTATTCGTTATCGCAGTATATATATATATATATACTCCTGTAAGCCCCCCCCCCGGTCCCACCTCATGTGCAGACATGCGTCTCAGTCCCTGTGTTTTCACTGCACGGCCCTCGGCCCGGTGCATTAGCAGTGACGTGATCATGATTAATGTTAATCATGCTGGATTTACTGTGTGTTTATTTTATGGAGCGCAGTTGGCAGAGTGGAGCTCAGCCCATCTACGAGGGCTCCTGCTGGCAGCGTAAGGAGGTGGGCCGGGGGGGGGGGGGGGGGGGGGGATTTGGACGATGTTTGCCTTGATACTTGGCCGTAGTGTCGGCTCGTCTGAGGAACCTCGCGGCTGAACAGAGGTCGCGTTGTCGGTCATGAGTGACTGCAAACATTTCCTGCTCGCTGCAAACTCACTGATTTCCCGACCAAAGCTGTCTCTTTCTATCAGGAGGAGAAATGATTAGAGCTCACAGTTGCTATTTTTATAAACTCAAACAGCTGTGAATTGTCCGGATTGGTGCATCGTGCGGATCCACGCGGCTGCTCCACAGGCCTCGGCATTGTCTCCGGCTGCTTGGTACTGAGTGGCACCGAGGACTCCAGGTGCAGCAGAGACAGTGCAACACTGCCACCATGTTGACCGTGTGTACTACAGTGTGCTGCTCATCACACCATGTTATATTCACAACACTTCTACGGCTTAAGGCAGGGGTTTTCAACTGGTTTTGTCCCAGGGACCACCATTCTGACTAGAAAGTAATCCGCGGCCCACTGATGTGCCTAAGGAAGTTTTAACATTTGGTTTTCCATGTTGGCTTTATTTAAAAACCTCAAACAAATCTAGAAAAATCTGTGAAAAAACAACAACAACGGTTGATTTCCAGTGCTTAAGAATTGAAAACAAAATTAAAATGCAGTTTGTAGTTGTGCTGCATCTCAGAACCATATGTACATCAATATATAACGTTCATGACTTAAATGTACAGACTTGTAGCTGACATGTTGAGAGAACGTTAAAGTCACAGCGATCAATAACAATCAACATAAACTGGGGCTACAACTGAAGAGGGAAGATGACAAAGTAATGCAGAATATGTCACAAATTAATACCATACAATATCACAAGAACAATTGAGGCCTACTTAAGTTTAACCTCATGATCACCAGGACCTTTATATTAATTTAGACATATTTTTCTTATTTTAGATATTTTTCACGATATTCAAGAGTAATCTGGAAATGTGTTGAAATATCAAAGCGAATTTTGCGGACCCCCTGCAATGGCGTCGCGGACCCCTGGTTGAAAACCCCTGGCTTAAGGGAACATTTTCTGTTCTGTTGTGACAAAACCATTTTCCTTAAAAGCGGGCCCTATAATAATCACAATTCAGGGTTCAACCAATAAAATTTCTCCTCAGTGAATGTCATTCTGTTATCTTTAAAGTTTACACTCACCAAAAGAGGGTTTAGTGAAGTAGTGATCGAGATAAACAAGGGGTCTCTATGGGGGGGTTGGGTGGTTGGGGAGGCGACTTGCAGCCTTTGCATCCAATTGCCTGTATTTCATTTCACCAATTTCACTCACAACATACACGTGTACGCTCCGATACTTGCCGCGGCCGCAGCCTCTTTAAAAAACACGGCAATAACAGAAAAGGCTCAGATAAAATCCCAGTGTGCATTGTATCTGCCTTGTTTACACGAAACGGATTCCCTTACCACTTGTGTTAAATGTAGCCCTCCGTGTTATTCCACCAAGCAAGAAAGAAAACAATTACTGAAAATGAGGCCGAGCTGAGAGGAGGCCTGTGTGTAAAATAACAAAGACGTGCGACTGTTTGGATCTGATAAGCCCTGTCGAGTGTTTCCTCTAATGCCTCTGAAAATAAACAGCTGGGTTTATGAGGTGAATGGAAGCTTGGTTTGGGTCCTAACCGCTGCTGCAGCCCTACAGCTTGTTTTAGGGGCTGGACCAGCCAGCAGCGGTAGAGGGCCCCCCCCCCCCCCCCCCCCCATCAGTGGCTCAGGCGCCGAGTGAGTTAAACAGGTTAGTGTGTTGGCTGTTTGAACCTGCTGTGACACACACACGCTTCTGCAGGGGGGGGGGGAGGAGAGACAGGGACCACGCACACTAGCCGATGTGACACACGCATCCCCCCCCCCCCCCCCCCGAGCATCTCAGCTGCAAACAACATCAATCTGTCTGTCGTCGAGAGGATGGAAGACGCACGGGTGTTCTCATAAACTATTTGAATGTTATATCTGTGATGACCTTCAAAAAGTAGGAGAGGCCGGTGGACTAGTGGCAGAAACTTGGACTATGGGCAGAAAAGGTCTCTGGTTCGACTCCACGGAGAAACAACAAAAAGACGAACCTGGATTGATCTGTCCAAAAATCCAAGAGGATTCTCTCTACCCTGTCTAGTGCCCCTGAGCAAGGCACCTTACTCCCCCAACACCTGCTGCTCACTGCTCTGTGTGTCCTGCACCAGATGCGTTAAAAGCAGAGGTTAAATTTCCCTCCTTGCATGAGTGTGCTTGTGCATGTCTGTGCATGTGTTTGGGACAAATAAATGTATCTTAATCTTATCTTAAAGTCTGACGTGCAAAACACATTCTTCTGCCACTTTCACACCATTCCTGCAGACCTGTGTGTGAACCCTAAAACCCGACTGACATGTCTGGAAACATACGTTGGAATAAAACCAAATGTTAACAAACGTGCAGTCATTCATCAAAATAGTTGATTAATCAGAACTATTAATTCCATACCCTGCAAAACAGTACAATAGGTGTATTATTAAATATTGGACGATTGTGGTAAAGAAACTCTCTCAATTTATGAAACTTTTCTTTTTATTTAATTCCATATTTTTTTCTTTTTAAAATCGTTTTGTCTATCCTTATGGCAACATATTGTTCATGTATGCAAATGCTGCATCTCTTCCTCATAAGCTCCACGTGCAATGGTGCTAATGTGGAAATTCTGGAACCTATGGGTTTGGATTGCTTAGGTTTATTAGTTCTTATTTGTACATTTGTTATTATTATTGTTATATTATATTGTTATGTTATATTATTATTTTGTCTGCACCTTTCTATGTACCTAGGTGACACACAGCCAGAGGGAGACGATAGGTGTTTGGGGTTATCCACGTTTTTGTTCACATTATCTCAGGGACTCAATTGTCTTATCCTCTTTTTCCATCAATTTCCAATGTGTTTTAAATTTTGTTTCTTATATTTCCTCACTGTTAAAGCCCTCTGCAGAGCCTCAGCAGGGAATCCACGGTTTGTATCTGCACCTATATGCCAGTTCTGGTCGAATACATGTCACAAAAACTGTAGGTTCCTCCTTAATCCTGCTCAAAAAAAACACAGTTCGAGGTCAAAAAGGACAGATTGTACATTTGAAGAGAAAAATCATCAAGCTGTTTGTCTGTTGTCCGATCAGTGACCACCCGGGGGCCGGTTCTCACAACCCGGTGCCACTGAATCACCCTGAGGTGCGGGTGGTGTTTAAAGCTGACCTCATACGTGTAAATGCTTCTAAAAATAGAGTTTTAGCACGTCTGCACACCCACCCTCCACGCCCAGCTGCTGTCATACCTGAGTGTCACACACAGAGGCAGATAAAATCACGTGTGCCTTCAGAAGCTTATCGTAATTCACTCAGCTTAATGGAGCATCCAGTTGTTTACTTAGAAACAATACGATGGATGAAGACACGCAGCTGGTTGTTAAATCACAAGGTTCCAGCGCTACTTAAAATCGACCACACAGCACATCACAGGATCCTGTTGAGAAGACTAAATAGAAACACTTTAATCTGCTCATCGGGTCAACTGATGTGAGCAAGGAGGCGGAGAGAATGAAGACATTCCACCGTCGCACATGTCGAGACAAGAACGGGCCGCCGGCGTTCAGGAAATTAATTTCATTCATGAAAAACCACAGGAGACAAAACATGCTTTATCATCCAGTCATGTTCGTCTCCCGACCTGTTCGGATGACGCTCCTTTTCCTCCGCTGCTCCAGAGGTCGTAATAGTTCAGATCCAACGTAACGTGTGGCGTAGAGCGATGAGTTCAAATGTTGTTTTATTTTGTAAACAGTCGTAAAACATTATGTAGATTACACGCAGAGCTGCAGCCACGACAGCACAGATTGACAATGAAATGAGACAGACGTCTGGATTGAGGCCAAGAGACAGGATGTCCCAGATCTGTCAATTTAGAGGATAACACTTTATCCCACGACAAGACACCGGCCATAATTATGCATAATTCCTTTGTCAATATGTCCTACAATATGTGTAACAGCATTAGTCCTGAGTGAAAGGGTGCATTTGAGTTTTTTTCACTTTAGTTTTGCAAATATCACCTAAAAAATACCACGTGTACTTTTGCTTAATTGCAACTTAAGTAATGTAATAGCTAAAGTATGATTTGCGGTACCAGCCACCAGAAGAGAAATGAAGATAGTCGGTCGGTAACGCTCTTTGGCGCTCGCAGCGACGTCGGGTTTGAGGAAGTTTGGAGCCTCGGTTTGGCTCTGATTGCTCATTTGAGTTCATGAGCTTAAATAAAGACACTTAATCACAAGCGCTCAGCGGAGTTTTTCCCGGGCCTGGATGTGCAGGAGTTTGCCAAGACCTAAGGCAGTCACATCTCTGGATTGGAGGAGAAATATTCCCCTCAATTACTGCATGACTCACAAAAACAACTGCCTTGAGAGAAATATGATCTGCATATCATTTAGATTTTAACACAACACGGCGATCATGCCAGATTTTAGCCAAGCACAAGTCACCTGACCGAACATTTGAAAGATAAATCAGGAATTTTACAAATATATATTCATCTACACAACTGACAAATTACGACTGAAGCTTTCTTAATCCATACTTTTAAACATTAACAAAAATAATGTTTAATACACTGAGCAGCTAATTAAATAAACCAAATCTGTTTCCATTGCACAATTTTGGAGAGAGTAACATAAAATCTATGTATCATATTTGTTGCAAATATTATTGATTAAACCAAATAATTCATGAAGAAATCTTTATTTGAAGTTAAGGTTAAAAAGCACGGACAACTGAAACTGGTCCTTTTTGTGTAATGTTGCTTAGCACTTAATTTCCAGAACATCCTGCTTTAACTCGAAGAATCGCCATTCAAAAGGTGATTCTAGAAAACAATTACAATCCCCAACAAACTTGTGGTGGTCCTTTTTATTTGATTATCCTGACACGTTCTACGCTGCTGTTTACAGGGCGGGCAAGGCCGTCTGCCCACACCGTATAAAAACAGCTCTACTCACCCGGAAAATAAAATGCCATTGGAACACATAAAAAAATCCGCCACCTCTACTCATGACTAATTGGCTGTTAACACCGCTTTAACGAACTTGAGCTCCAGTGTTACGCTGATGTGCAAATGAACAGGCACGATCGAAAAGAGAGACGTGAACCAGTTGTTGGCGAACGAAAAAGAAGTTGGCTGAATGTCAGTATTTGTTTGAGATGACTTCACTGAGGTCGACACTCGAAACCAGATCTCATCTAATTGTCTTTTACGAAATGGGCCTATTTAACTGTACAACATGTACAACACACCCACCGGTGACAGAACAGCGTGTTCAGGTATAAGAGTGTCCTATTGCAGCTGTTTTGCTGCCAGTTTTCAGATGATTTATAACACTGATTCAAAAAAAACGTGGGATCTAAATGAAAATGAAAGCTACATATAGAGAACATTGATAAAAACTGTTATTCAAAGTTCTATCGGGAATCATTTGTGGATTTTTTGGTGATTATATTAAGTGTCCGCAACTTATTTTAAAGAAAAGGCACTAGTTGACGGATGCAGGGATCTGTCATGTCAGCATGTGTGGTATCAGATGCGTGACAAGCTGTAAATAACATCCAACGTTCTGTGTCATGGCAGCGTGCACCCGCACATCTGTGACAGTGACCAAACCAAAGTTTGATACAGAGAGGTTTGAAAAAAGAAAACAGGTGAAATCCAAACCGAAATAATGTTTATTTTACCGAGGGGTTATTTTTAGGGGATTTTTGACGCACGGCCGCGTTTTCCCGTCAAGACGTCTCTCCTCTCGTGCACAGAGACAGAACAGGTTCGGTGGAAGAGAGACTCACTCACACTCACCGAGAGGGAATTCAGCGTGTCCAGGAAGCAGGTCGACAGAAAAGCTTTGTCTAACAAGGCGTCTGACGAAGTGATCCAACCTGTGGGGTGTCTAGTTGATTTCACTTCTCCTATTACAAGCTATTTACTGGGCAGGACAGTTTTCTCCATTGGAAATATTACACAATAATCTCAACATACAATACAATGGATAACACAACATGTTAAAGGCCTGAGATGTATAATTTAACAAGTTGGTTACATTATATATTTTAATGTGATCAATTTGAATGCACAAGTGTGTGTGAGGAACAACCAAGAAATTCTGAATCGTGTGTGTTGAGCTGTGGCCGTTTCTCCCTTTCCAGTCCCTATGGGTGAGTGGGAGTGTAAATGTCACTCTGAATTGATGCACTGCTTTCTGAGCCGAGCTGTCAAATAAAGAATCTCAGTTTCAGAGACCAACTGATCCGTGCACTGGGATCTGATCTCGCGTGTTAACCGACTTGTCGCTCACTTCATTTCAAGACATTGGCAAAAACATTTTTTTACTAATCGTGATCCCTGAGTTTGAATTGTTACAACATTAAATAAACTTGTCAATGTGTGAAGTGTTACACCTTGAATCAGTGGTAACTCCCACAGTGAAAAAAAAAGGTGGAAGGCAGTTGATTAAAGCTCCGGGAGACAAAGGTCCTGTTAAGCCGTACAAAGTGCAGGTGACCAACTTGTATCCCGGTCATGTGGCCGGCTGTCAGGCTGCGACCTGAGGCCTGGCTGATTGTTAACACCCCACAGTGAGACCTGTTGCCCCGGGGCTATTAGTCATCCTGACAAGCAGGGCATGTGTGCCACTCTCTCTGGTCATGACACACTTGTTTCCACCGTCTCCCCGCCCTCACACTCACCGCTCCAGCTCTGATATATTCCTAACGCACAGTGGCAAGAGTGACACAGGCCACTGAACCAAAACCAGCACCTATCAATTACTGATGAAAGACGCCTTTTACCTATTTTTTTTTACGACACGCTCACAGCTGGACGCGGACGGGACGCATGAGGGAGGACAAGCTCCAGCGTGAAGCATCGGAGTTTGGGTGAAGTGGAGGAGAAAATAGTCCCAAACTGTTACTTCAATTATGTCCCCAATGTTTAGAAAATGAGTAAAACATGTTTTTATCCACCTAGAGGTTAGGATGCATGACGATAGGAGCCTGTTTGACTCGAACAGTCCAATTTAAATGTTTTGAAATTATAAACCAAACTATTAGCGAACATTTTACATGTCTAATAGATGAAAGCAACGTTAAAATGTTACTTCTTCCCCTTATCAAGTCTTATAGTATAATTTATGACATACGACTTGTTTCTCCAATATATTCAAACATAATTTTGTGTTAAATTCACAGATTTCCGTAAAAAAAAAATGTCATGCAGGTACTCTGATGTACTCCAATGCTTTATATCAAATTACTTAATCTCAAAAGTGTATTTATAAAGGTTGAAATATTTAAAAAAGCAAAAGCTAACAATTTCCTGTATCTTCGTACAATTTTTTTTACGATGTACATATTTTTCCCTTGCAAGTGTATGAGTAATATTTTCAACGACAACTGCTGTGATCTATCTAATATATATTCCGAGCCAGCTCTTTGAGATTTTCCGGAATATATGTCATCTATTCTCTACGGAGCTTCTTCTTGTCTCAGGTACGTTCGCCGCCCGGCCCACACAAAGCACATTGTGAGCATGTGGATTCTTCTTTAACTGTGTAAGAGGAGGAGGTGCCGCTATTAAAATTCAATCAATCTGATTTATGTTGCCATCGATACAGTTCATTTGCCGATCCTGAGTCTTAAACCAGCCACGGGACCATTGTGTTTTGTTCTTTGCATGTCACGCTTAACAGTTGACCTCTGCAGGGCCACTGCCTTGAAGTGAAAAACAAAAAAAAAGAAAAGTCGTGGAACCACTGTGACCCCGGCTTGTGATGTGATGCAACGTCCTTGGAAATTGTCAAAATGAAGGAATGCAACAATATTTATGTGTCCATTAAGGCAGTGATGCATACAAATACCCAATTTTGAAGTATTTCGAAGTATAATCCTGATTTTTGTTTGGTTTGTGGTCAGTGTCTGAGTTTGCCATTCGCCAGCTGCAAGAAATATAAGCAGTGATTCAATAGAAGCCGAGGCAGAGATTCAGCACGCTGGTAAAGCCATTACGAGCTCTCTTCTCTTTCATCATGTCCAGGATAGGAAGGCTCACGTCGGCCGCTGCAGAGAGAGGAGACGGTGATCAGCGGATCAAATCTGGGGGCCACAGATAATCTATGGGCCTAATTTACAGCTCGGAGGTTTCTTAACCTTGTCCCGCGCCGGTCCCGCGGTGACTAGCAAAGCTCCGTTCAGAAACTCG